>NC_056732.1:204378005-204513005 GCF_019279795.1 Protopterus annectens | reverse complement strand
GACAGTGGCACAGGAAAATAACTTTCTTGGGTGGCGTAAGCCAGGGAACCTTGTTGGCTAGGCTTACATAGGCCCTGGGGTCGATAGCCTAGTACCTACCTATGAACCTAATAAATCTCTGATGTAGTTTGTTTAAATAAACTCAGTTTTATTGTGCTGATTTTGTTCTGGTTACAGGCAGAAGAGTGCCGCTTTGTGTTACTTACAGTGAAGCAATTGTTGGGTTTATATTTGTTGGGAAAGGGGAATATTACCAGACAGATCTGTCTCTTGGGCATTTTCCTCCAGTAGGCTGGAGGTGGGTGTCCATGGGAGGTGGAATTTGGGTGGGTTCACTCTGAGTCCCTATCACAGTTATTCATTTACAGTCCAAATGTTAACACAAGAGCGCTTACATTTCTACACTTAATCTGATTTGTTCCTGAAATGATCATTCTTCCAACATGATCAAGGATTGCATTTTATTATAATCTATATTTGATTATGCCTCTTTTACCAGTAAAAATTTTAAAATGCTAAACCATGGTTGCGTTACTGTTAGTCATATTCTGCATCACTTTAAGTCTTCCTCAGACCTACCTTAAAATAGTTTATCATAATTTTTTGTGTAAGGTTAGTTGATGGTTATAATTCAGGGTTATAAATACCATACCTTTCGGTAATTTTCAAGCGATTACCAATAAAAATAGTATTACATATTTTAAAATACAGTCAGGCATATCTTTCAAGGCTTTTACCAAAAATAAAAGCTTACATATTTGAAAGGTAGTCTCATTGTTTGTCCATTTATTTTTTTGGGGGGGTCCACAGATGATAGAGCCTTTAATAAAACATGTGTTGCTCAAGTTTTCTTAGATTAAGTATGCAGCTGATTGAAAAGGAGGTGTTTACTCTTTTTTTTTTCTGGTTAAAAGTCTTATCTGCAATTCCAGTTCCTTCTTTTCTAATTTGTCATTTTTGTTGCCATCCCAATGGTTGTAGTCAGTTCCATCTGTGATGTGGAATGAAATGGTTCTCTGTCCTCCCTTTTCTTTTGCATGTTTGGCCAATGGGTTGGTTATGCTCCCTTGTTGGATGATTGTGTAATGGCGGGCTATCTTGGTTTTCAGTTTGTTGATGGCCTTCCCAATGTAAAATGCTTAGCAGTGATCATATTGTGCTCTATAAACCATGGTATCTGTATTGCAGTTGCCATAAAATTTGCTTTCAAATTTATTTTTGTTGTTGGGGCATATGAAGCTGGATTTATTGGCATTGATTACAGTCTGGTAAGCTTGATTTGTAGGTGCCTTTCTGTCAGGAGTTGTCATGTGGTGTAGCAGCTTTTCACATAGTTCCTCTGATATTTGTTCTTCAAAAAGAACTTTGCCAGAACTTGATAAATATACTTTGGATTTTAAAGTTAGATTGCAAATGACACATTTTCAAAATAAAACACGCCAGTAAATGCAGGGTCACAGGCAGCACAGTGCAAAATATCACTGATACGATCTAAATTGTCACATAAAGAAATGCACATTCAATTTTTCTCCAAGCAAGAAAGCGAAGGATAAATAAGCAAAACCAGGTTTAATACAACGTTAGCGCTTTCACCCTGAGGCTTCCTCAGACGTTAAAGTACAAATGGATACTGAGAGTTATTTAAATATACACTGAACGTTCTCCATTGGTTAAAAACATCATTAGTTAAAAAAGCATCATAAATTTAATGTAATAAATTGATTGTTAAACAGGTACTTATTATTAAATCCTGTTCAGCTCTAGACATTCTAAACAACCTAAAACATAGGTATTATAAACAACATTATATTTAATATAAACACGAAAAATTACTAAAAAATATATATTCTATTTTCTACTAGATAAATCCTAGCATATAAGCATAAAAATATGCATATAACATAATTTAAAATATGTTAAAAACTGACTGTACTGATCTTATTGCATAAAATACAATGGTCAGTACAAACACCCAGTAACTCATGCTCCTCTGAAAAGTCCTACTTTTAAATAAGCCCTATTTTTAAGTTAAAACCTGAGGGATTACATCATAATTATACTATTTAACTATACTAAACAATAGGTCCAGCACCTTTTACAATATACAGATATATAAATAATAAAGATATAATAATAATAAAATAGAAAAGTGTGATACACGTGTAAAATATAATGCAAGTGTACAAAGGACATCCCACTTAATAGAATGCTTATACAGGGATCAGTGCTTAGGTTTTTGACATCTCCTTTTCCTAAGTATTGGTTTTATATTAACCCTTTCATTAAGGCCAGGGAGCCTATCAGCTTTGCACCTAATGATCCAACGCATCTCACATTCTAAAGTGTAGTTGATTAAGTCTCCACCTCTACTACTACCAGGAATAATTTGCATAACAAAAAACTCAAAAGTGTGGTCCTCACCTAGATTTTTTACATGCTTGGCAAGGGCATTAGTATCTGTGCCAAGTCTAATCTGATAAAGGTGCTCCCTGATCCTCTCTCTCAGGGACCTATTAGTTTTTCCTATGTAGAAACATGTGCAAGCTTGGCACTTAGCTAAATAGATGACATTCTTACTCGTACAATTTGTCCCAGTATTAAACTCATATACATGCTTATCACTAGGATTAACAAATGTAGTGTCAGTGCTTATAGCTACACATTGATTGCACCTTCCACATGGCATAGTATTAAATCCAGGATTATGTTGTTCTAATTTCTCACCTAATACATTCCTGTAACATAGCATACTTCTCAAGTTAGGCTTATTCTTATACACTACTCTTGGAGATGTACCAACCAACTCACCTAGTTCATGATCTAATCTAAGTACCTCCCAATACTTATTCAAAGAATCCCTGATGAATGGAGCATCCATAGTATAAAACAAAGGAGCTCTCAGCACTAATGCTGCTTCATTATTATGTTCTTCAAATCTCATTGCTCCTTCAGAGAAATAGGGTTTAGCTATGGTGGAGCTAAGTGCCTCTACATCCCTCATCATACTTTCAAACATTTGATTAGTATAACCTCTCTCAATGAACATGTGCCTTAATCTAATTAGTTCTTCATGATAACCGATTTCACTCGGATTAAGCCTAGATGCTCTCATCAGTTGTCCCTTCATAATGTTGTCAAATATATACTTAGGGTGCATACTCTGACGATGCAGCAACGTGTTTTTATAACAAGGCTTCCTATGAATAGATGTATTCAAGAGCCCACAAGGTAACCTATTCATTGCGACATCTAAAAAAGAAATAGAGTCATTGGAGTACAATAATGTAAATTTCAAAAAATTAGTTGAAATATTCATCTCATCTACAAATAGCAACAAACACTCAACGTCCCCATGCCAAATAAAAAAGAGGTCATCCACAAACCTCTTATAAAATCCTACATGCTCCTTAAACCTACTAGTCTTAAATAGAAATTCTTCCTCCCAATATGCCATAATTATGTTGGCGTAGCTATTGGCACATGATGTGCCCATAGCTACGCCATCTTTTTGTAGAAAAATGGATTCACCAAACATGAATACATTATTGTGTAATATAGTCTCCATAAATAAGCATAGCAGATCTATCCTTCCATCTGTAAATGAAGAATGTGCCTTTAAGAATCGCTGCATGTAGGTTATACCTGTGTCATTGGGTATCACAGTGAATAAACTCACCACGTCAAGTGTCACTAACATGTACTGTTGTAGATCCTCTAACTGTCTCAAGTAGTCATACAAATCAATCAAAAATTGCTTACTGTCCTTAAGTATATGTGGGACAGCTTCCACTAGAGGTCGCATATAAAATTCTGTATAAACAGACATAGGTTCTGTCAACCACCCCTGACCTGCGACAATCGGTCTCATGGGAGGTCTCACCAGGGATTTATGCACCTTTGGGAGGCCTTGTATAATGGGTATTCTGGGGTTACTTACTTTTAGGTAATTATATAATTCTCTGGGTAGCAACCCTGTTAGCAACAAGTCATCCAAGGTATTATAAACATCAAACACCATCTCTGTCACCTTTACCATATCTATTGGTATGTAAAAGGTTTCATCGCGTAATAATTCATACATAATATCTTTATATACAATAGTATCCATTATTACAATAGGGCCACCCTTATCTGCTGGCCTAACAATGATGGATGTATCCATCTTCAGAGTATTCAATGCTTGTCTCTGTTTAAAATTTAAATTCAATGTGTGCCTCGGTTTAGTCCTAGTCTCAAAATACTTATATATATCCTCCTCCACTAATTTTGAGAATACATCTAATAGTGGGTGTAACTGAGGCACGTATGCGCTATTTGGGCGAAACCTAGTATCCAATATGTTCATATTTTCCTTACCAAACTCTAACTTTAATTGAATAGTTTGAACAAAAGTTTTAATGTCTACAATAGACTCAACCAAATCACCTTTTCTAGTGGGGATAAAATTTAAACCTTTATTAAGCACCTCTGCTTCATATTCACTAAGTACCCTTCATGAAATGTTAAATATCAACGTATCCCCGTTTTCTCCCACATTTTCTTTAAAGTGGGACCTTGTAACTCGTTTCCTGAACCTTTCCTTTTCTGACGTCTCCTGCTCGTGGACCTCTGTCTCATAACATAATGGTTCTGTGCAATTGGGAAAGGGGGACAAGATGTTTGAGCAGTAGGGGATAAGCACGTATATGAGTTTAATACTGGGACAAATTGTACGAGTAAGAATGTCATCTATTTAGCTAAGTGCCAAGCTTGCACATGTTTCTACATAGGAAAAACTAATAGGTCCCTGAGAGAGAGGATCAGGGAGCACCTTTATCAGATTAGACTTGGCACAGATACTAATGCCCTTGCCAAGCATGTAAAAAATCTAGGTGAGGACCACACTTTTGAGTTTTTTGTTATGCAAATTATTCCTGGTAGTAGTAGAGATGGAGACTTAATCAACTACACTTTAGAATGTGAGATGCGTTGGATCATTAGGTGCAAAGCTGATAGGCTCCCTGGCCTTAATGAAAGGGTTAATATAAAACCAATACTTAGGAAAAGGAGATGTCAAAAACCTAAGCACTGATCCCTGTATAAGCATTCTATTAAGTGGGATGTCCTTTGTACACTTGCATTACATTTTACACGTGTATCACACTTTTCCATTTTATTATTATTATATCTTTATTATTTATATATCTGTATATTGTAAAAGGTGCTGGACCTATTGTTTAGTATAGTTAAATAGTATAATTATGATGTAATCCCTCGGGTTTTAACTTAAAAATAGGGCTTATTTAAAAGTAGGACTTTTCAGAGGAGCATGAGTTACTGGGTGTTTGTACTGACCATTGTATTTTATGCAATAAGATCAGTACAGTCAGTTTTTAACATATTTTAAATTATGTTATATGCATATTTTTATGCTTATATGCTAGGATTTATCTAGTAGAAAATAGAATATATTTTTTAGTAATTTTTCGTGTTTATATTAAATATAATGTTGTTTATAATATCTATGTTTTAGGTTGTTTAGAATGTCTAGAGCTGAACAGGATTTAATAATAAGTACCTGTTTAACAATCAATTTATTATGTTAAATTTATGATGCTTTTTTAACTAATGATGTTTTTAACCAATGGAGAATGTTCAGTGTATATTTAAATAACTCTCAGTATCCATTTGTACTTTAATGTCTGAAGAAGCCTCAGGGTGAAAGCGCTAACGTATTAAACCTGGTTTTGCTTATTTATCCTTCGCTTTCTTGCTTGGAGAAAAATTGAATGTGCATTTCTTTATGTGACAATTTAGATCATATCAGTGATAATTTGCACTGTGCTGCCTGTGACCCTGCATTTACTGGCGTGTTTTGCATTGACTTTTACTTATTTTGTGGGGTCTGAGCTCCGTTGGGTCTGTGCATTCTTATTGCTGGTTTTTAACATTTTCAAAATAACTGATCCACCTGATAGTGGAAGTGTCACACCTTTTTTTAATTTTAGATCAGTCTTTCAGGTATGGTTGGGCCTTTCATTTCCTCTGTGCTCTACGTCTTCCTTCTCAAGTCATCTAACGCACTGTGATGAGCGTATTGCTCAAGGGCCTAATTAACAGGTAGCAATATTTTAGTACATTTGTATGGTATTAAATAAAAACAAGGATGCTGTTTAATTATATTTTGTTTTTTTTTTTTTAGCTACTTTAACCATCTTAGCACAACATCTCTTTTTTGGCAGTCAACAAAGAGCATATTCACTATTTAGATGACTTGCTCAAAGTCACACACTTCATGCCTGGAAAGTGATTGAATCAAATCTAAAATGAAACTCATTAACAGCTCATAAGTTAACCTCTGAGATGAACTGAAAGATATATAGAATATACTCAGCAATTTTTTCTCACTTTTTATACAATACCATCACTTATCTCTTTTGACAAATTACTCATTACTCACCCCGGGCCTCCGCTGAAAATGGACATATATCCAGTCAGACTATCCCTGTCAATAAATGTAAAATAAATAAAATAATAAATACATTTTATTCTTCTTCTTATGCTTGTTTAACATCCAAAAAATATTTCTCTGATTTCTTTAAACACTATACCGTATCATTAAACAAGTTTCAGGTTAGTGGTAGATAGCTCCTTTTCATATTTTGTATATGAGGTGAAATGTGACTAAATGAAAACTACAGATTGACAGGTAACATGAAAATACTGCTATATATGATACAAGTATAAGCACTTCAGCTTTTCACATATTTTAATGTAGTTTAATCTAAATTCCATCAGACACCATTAGTACCAATACAAGTATTGCTAGTTCTTTGTGCTGTTGAATAGTAACCATAGTTAACATACCACACATAACACTTGATTTACTTCACAAAACCCCTTGAGAGAGTGGTTGCATGTATAATTAACATGTTTGACATTGTAGTAAGACATGCAGCTACATTTAGAACAGGATGTTTTGATATTACCTATAATAGTTGAATGTGCAAAATCATAAAGCATAATGTTTTAAAGGAATTTCATCAGTGTCTCCAGGAAGAATATATGTTCACCAATGCATTTATGTGTGTGTGTCTAAAGTTCCCTGTTTCCCTTTCAGAATTTGTATTTTCTCATTAATAACTTACATATTGATGAGTATGTAACATGGAAACTAACAATATGCAATGTATTTTAATGTCACACATTGCATGACATAACAATAACAGTGATCTATGAAGACTAAGTCTCTCAACGCATACCACACACCACTGTTGGCTACCAGTGTAAAAATTGTCAGCCACTCAGATGCCCTTAACCTGCCTTGTACTCAACCAATAAAGTCAATATGTAAGCAGATAAAGTAAGTACTACAACAGATGCATATGACATCAGCTAAGACAATGAAAAAGGGGACTCTTACCATGGCACACCTGGTACCAAGGAAGCCATTTATGGTTACAGCCAGTCATCAAAAAGTAAAGATCGCCTAGACACATGATTATCTATATTACCTGGAAAAAGTAGCAAGCTGCAAGATGCATAGATTTTTCACAGGAAAACTCAATGATACTGTATGTAGAGAGCTGTAACTGTAAAAGCCACGGAAGAGGTCAGCTAGGCCTCATCACAGTCTTTGCGCAAGAATTCTGGACATAGCCAAAAATAAATGGGAGACAAAGACCCCAAATCAGGGACAAATGTTAAATATTATTCCAATTCACTTAAAAGGTTAACAGAGTAACATATTTTGCATCAATGTGCATTTTCAGAACAAGCAGTATGAAACTCTAATGAGAACCATTACTGATTGAGGCTAAGTCTTAGTGATTTACCAGAAAATCAAAAATGTTATCACTGACAGAGAAACAAATATAAACATATTGAGGGATGTTCTGCAAAATTAAGAATGGTTTAGAGGTACATTCAGTGGCAAATTATAAAAGGGGTGATTTAGGTGGCTCCATGGTGTCCACAAGTCCAGGGGGGGTCCATAACCAGCTCAGGATTTATAGTTATTTATTTTTTCTATATGTAAAAAAATAAATAAAAAAAATATTGTAACCCTTTTGAAACCAGCTGCAGCTTGCACCATCTTATGGGAGTGGTCAATAAAGAAGCCATTCATTTTTTGGGCATACTGCCTCTATGTCATCCCATGAATCATGGAATGACATGCAAATTGAGCAGAAAGCCTCAAAATCTTAAATAATGGCAAATGGAAGGCTGCAGTGCAGAAACGTAGCAATGGTGGAAGTAAAAGTTAAGTGGTTTGTTGTTGTTTATAGTTCTTCCTGCAAAGCAATCAGATGATATCAGCAAAACCGGTGCTAGCAAACAATTATGTATGGATCAAATATCGACCAGCAAGAATGATACTGAAAATTAGCGTACAAAAACATTTATTCACTGCTTTCATCTTCAGACTTCATCAGAATGAATTCATACAAAATAAACCACCCTTTTATAAAAACAACTATCCAATAAGATATCCAAACCAATTAAAACTAATTAATTCACATTGATAATACATATTTTCTTATAAAATACATAAAAAGAACACAAATAAACTTAGAATAAGTAAAACTATTAAGTCTAATATTTACTTAAATACAACCTTCTATTATTTAAAAACATTTTATATTTATCATATCCTTGAGCCCAGGAGCCCTATCTGTACTTACTTTTAACTGCCATTACCTTATGGCAGCAAAAATTAAGTGCAGATAGGGCTCCTGGGCTCACTGACATGATAAATATATATATATTTTTAAAGAATAGAAGGTTGTATAACATGGATGGGAAGCCTGTTTCATAGGAGAGGCAGTCTCTGGAACACATATCTGTCTCCCCAGCATGTTCAGTTTAAGTCACAGACACAATTCACATCCCTAGACCTTGTATTTCTGGTACCCTTTGACTTATAAATATGCAGGAGATTCATAAGTGTGGGGTGTGCAGATGTTATGTAATCCAGGCATAGATCACCTCTCAGCAATCTGTAGGAGACTGAGTAGAAGGAAAGGGCTTTAAGGTGCTCTGCATAGGCAGGTTTGCTATGCCTTGTATTCTTTTTGTAAAGAACCTCTGAGATTGCTCTAGTTGCTGCATATACCTGGTCAGGTAAATACCGAAGGAAACATTGTACTCCATGATTGGTCTGATAAGAGCGGAGAACAGTGGGATAATGATCTCTTTAGACCCAGATGCTATGCCCTTATTTATAAGCTGTGCAACATAAAAGGATGTCCTCATCACTGTGGCCACATGGTGGTTGAAGGTAAGGCTACTGTCTACTTGCATACCCAGATTTCTAACAACTTGATTGACTCTTAGGGGTGAATTATCAACATGGTAATTAGCTAGGATGATTGACTTCCCAAAAGGTGCAGTTATACATTTCTTAGCATTAAATTTAAGACCATGGCTTTGGCACCATTTTTTAATCAGAGATAGACCTTCTTGAAGAATGCTAGTGTCTGAAGGGGAGTCGATGATAACCCCCAGCTTGCAATCATCTGAAAACTTAGTCAGTCATAAACCCTCAGCATTTCCTTCCATTTCAGAGAAATAGAAGTGGGCCCAGTACTGAGCCCTGAGGGATTCTGCTAGTGACTGGGCTCTTGGTGGATGTGGTCTCACCTGTTTTGACCTCCTGGGTCCTATCAGTAAGTCAGTTGGCTACCCAGTGGGTGATAAAAGGGTTTAAAGAGAACTTAGTGAGCTGCCTATAATGCCTGAGAGGGGTATTGTATCAAAAGCCTTGGTCAGGTCAAGGTAAGCTGCATGCACAGTCTTGCCTTCATCCAGTGCTTTGGTGACCCTTTCAAAAAGGGTAATCAGATTTAATAGGCATGACCTTCCTTTAGTAATGCTGAACTGTGATGGGTCCAGCATTTGCAGTTTATCTACATCCTCATTTATCATGTCCATGATGATTTTTCCATGGCCTTTTATATTTTTGAAAGAGACGTTCAACTTTTGAAACTGTTTTTTGAGCTTCACAATAGCAGTACATCAATATCAGTTATGTTATGCACAAATAAACCCATGCATAATTTTGGCCTTCAGAATTTCAACAAACACTTTCATAGCCTTCACAATTACAATAATGGTCTTCACTGTTGTTGCACTCAATATTACAGTGATGACTCAAAACCGGTATTTGTACACTGAGTAGATAATCAAAACATACCTACAGTGGCTAAACTCTTGGGGATAATCAGATATTTATTAGATCTTTGGTTCCTCATCAAAGTAGCTAAAATTCCTCTAAACTTGGAGTTTTCTGCTGCTTATTAAAATCTGAAAGAAAATCTTTCACACTACACAGATACGATGCAAAAACACTTACACTTCCAAAATACCCAGGTTCACCTAAATAACCCCCACAAACCCAAACTCAAATCTACTTTCAGTTTAAATGAAAAGAAATAAATAAAATAAAAAATAGTCTGAAACACTGACCATATTTACCATCCTTCACCATGTTAAAATGTGACTGCACAAACACACACACACACACTACCTAAATCAACTCCCTAGAAACTATGTTTAAAGTTAAAATAAAACAAACAAAAAATACTAACTGCAATTACTCAATCAGACAACAGCATTATGCACAAAGTATCTTGATTATATGCAAATTAACAAAAAAAAAAAACTAAATAAAACCATCCTGGATATTCAGAAAGAACCTCTCCGTGGGCAGCAAGAGGTGTGACCAAAGGGAACTGTTTCCATGACCATGGAAAATGTGATACAGAGAAATGTTAGCTGCAATGAGGAAAGAACTTATTATTGGGTAGTTTGCATGCCTCTGAATTGCCTGCAACTATTACAAATGCAAATTAGCACTTTCCCGTGGAAAGTACCTTGGTTAGCCTGTGCTTCATGCTTACCCAGGCATCCCTCTCATTCACCCAGGAGCGGCCTTAGGTCAGCTGGTGCCCTAGGCAAAAGGGCTCCATGGCGCCCCCCACCACACCACCCAGTGCCCCCATCCTGGTCTACCTATACCAAATAAATACTGGAAAAGCACCCCTACTAGAGCGGTGCCCTAGGCGGCCACCTAGTTGACCTATGCCTAAGGCCGACTATGCATTCACCCTCCCGCACAGGTGCACACTTTAAAGCACACACATATACAGAGACACACACACACACACACACACACACACACACACACACACACACACACACACACACACACACACACACACACACACACACACACACACACACACACACTGGTATAACTTTACATGTCCATTAGTGTACAGAACATACCTAATATAGCCTCTTGTTTTTTCCAATGCCTCTTGCAAATCATGGATTACAGTCAGTCAGTACTGCCAGACACTAACTTTTTATTCTTGTTATTGTTCAGAAAGTGCATTGTGATGCTACATCTGTTGCTGCATTAACTTACTAAGTGACAGGACTAATATTTATAAAATCTCCCTGGTGTCATCCAGTGTTTCTCCCATCTTTATCTGGAAGTCTTGAGCATGGATGTTGTGTCATAAGACCGACTCCCAACAGACATGCTTATCCTTCTCAACTGTCCCTGATTTTGCCTTGTACCTACCCTTTCCCTTGTAACTGATTGATTAGTATAGGCAGTAAATAATAACAGACATGTTACGGCTGGTTGTTCATTTCCTCTCAAATCTCATTTCTTAAATCTTTAGTACAATATATTTCACACATACTTTTTATTACTAAGAAAAATTGCTCTCTTAGGTAGAGCTGCTCTGTACTACAGCAGATGGAAATGCTCATAATGAAGTATGCCCTGAGATTAAGTTATGGGATTTGAAGCTTTTTCCTGTTGTTCATGTTTTAATTGACATGATACTATTGGAAGAATATCCCTGGTGTCTAGTGCTAGTGCAGAATACCAATGTTCTGCTTTGTAAATTTGCTGCACCCTCTACCAAGGGTATGGGTTTTGAAGCTTTCTTTTCACCTTGCATTTAGTTCATTTTTAACTATCTATGGGGAATACTGAATGGATATCCATTCCCTGGTGTCTAATGTTAGTTCAGAGGACTAAAGCTCTGCTTTGTAAATGATCTATTTTTTCTGCCAATAGTACAGCTTTTGAGCACTTTTACTAAAATAGTACCCTGGTCTCTAGTGCTCCCATATACATACATCTTTCATGCTTGCAAAGTTGTTTTATTAAATTTTTAAGTATCCCAAGCGTCTATTGTCCTCATCATCCATACGTTTTTCTTGCTTGCAAGGTATTGTTCTATTAACTTTTTTACATATCTCTGGTGTCTAGAGTCCCCCTCCCAACAATGCAGGATTTGCTCATTAGTCTAAGGGAGTTTAGAGATATGACAGTTTCCCCATACACACATTCATGTATACATGTACACACACACACACACACACACACACACACACACACACACACACACACACACACACACACACACACACACACACACACACCCCCCTCTCACAGCCCCCTGATTGCACTCATGGTCACACTCATCCATTCATCCATTTACACGTGCACGTGCACACACACAAACACACACGTACTCACATACATGCACACATGTGGGCACACACATACACAGAAATATGAGCCACAAAGAAGCATAGAAAATGATGAAGTTTATATCATATGGGATCACCCATTACCAACAGTTCAAAAGACAGATGCTGGAAAACAGGACATAGTGGTCCAAGAAAAGAAGATAAAAGTAGCATTGATCATTGAAATTGCCATACCTAGTGACTACAGTGTCTTGCATACAGAGAGACACAAAGTCATAAAATAACTGGATCTGCAGGCAGAAATGAGAGCCATATGGAAGAAAGATACCCAGACCGTTCCAATAGTAGTAGGAGCAATGGATCTTTTAAAAAAATAATTTACAATTGTATTTAGATATGTTACCAATTCATGTGACACTGTACGAATTGTAGAAGGAGTCATTACTGGGCACATTGCGGGTGCTGCAAAGAGCACCCACAATGTGCAGGTGCGGGTGCTGCAAAGAGCACTTTTAGCTGACATCAAAGAGTGAAACAATACTAATTTCATGAACTTTAATCGTACTTTGATTTAGAAATGGGGTCCATTCCTGTCATGGTATTATTAACCCAAAAGACTTGGAGAAATTAAAAATGACAGAAAAGGTTGGGGTTTTTTTTTTGAGTTCTCAACATGATAGTTGAGGAATGCACATCTGGGAGAACAGACTACTCCTTAGAGGAGTGTGGGCTCAGGGAAGTTACCTTTTTTCATTCTTGAAAGTAAGAATCAAATAGCATACATTGAGGAAATTGACTCTTGTGCCTTTGAGGAGCACTAGCTGACAAAAGAAGGTACCTTTTTCTTTGACTCCTCAACTTAGAGGAGGTGGGGGCCACAAGATTGTGGCAATGAGCATTAAATAAGCAAGCTACTGTTCCGGAAAAGACCTATCCAACATAAAAATATAAATGGTATATAGGGGGAGTCTGGCTTTTGTATAAGGGAACTTGGTCCAAGATTCAGAAAGATGGTGGGTGCAGTCTTGGCCAGCTCATTGCTATTTACTTTGGTTGCATGATGCAACTCAATGCTCATTAAGAGTGAATAAATTGCTGAAAGAACATGAGGACCACAGCTCATTAAGTATCCCAGCAGGTACTGCAGGAAGCGTTGATAGAACTATGTCACGGCCAAAGGGTAATACAATTATCAGCAGTTCTCATTAGCCTGGCTAACACCTTGACAATGATCTGCACTATCCCATGGACCAGTAGCAGCAAGAAGCACAAGTTATGTCGCAGTCTTAAAAGGCCATGAAGCATGAAGAACACCATCAAACACACAGACAAAAGACAATGGTGTGGTGAGGAATGGATAACAAACAGGGTTAGGTACTAACAGAAAAGGGAGGAACACCAGCATGGGAGGGAGGATAGGGTGTGCAGCTGCAGTCTCTTTCAGCTGCAACACAGTGGGAGCTTAATTTTCACTGTGGCTCTGATGGTAATGCTAGAACACGAAAGGAATGTGACTCAGTGAGCTACTGGAGAAGGGTATCCAAGCAACTGATTTGGGCATCCAGTCAGCTGTTAATAAGACCTCCCTCTATTTCCTCCAGCTGTTGCTGTATGACATACATGTCACCTCCAATGTCACTGCTACATGCAGGTGATATAGAAACACCCTCATCAGTAAGGCCAATGTCAGTGACCACAGCAGATATTGACAGGTGTTTGGAGGCAACAGTGGCAGCTGAGGTTACTAATGGCTGTGGTGCCAGTGGTGTACTATCTGCCAGTTGTGGCCCTACAGATCTGTATAGTGGCAGGGATTCTGGTCTGGATGCTGAAGCATGTAAATATAAAACAAATGGAAAAACACAACATGAAAGAAGGTATATAATGGAAAAGACTGCAGGAAAGAAAGTGGGGAAGACACAAGTACAAGTGCAGTGAAAAATGCAGGTAAAACATAATCTGAGTTTGACTATTTTACATGAACTATAATTTTATGGTCAAGGAATACCCACCAATTGTAACAATAGTGGTCTATATTAGTCTGTCAAAGTCTAATTACAGTGAATGGCTGTTCATCAAACCGAAATCACTGAATGGCTGTTCCTTGAACGTTCACATCAGTGAATGTTTTTCCCAGGGAAGGAAGTGACTTGGCCAACATGCAGAAATTTGTCCTTTTCTCCACTGTAGTGCGATCTTGGAGTTGGTTTATATAAGTGTGTGATATGCCCCCCCCACTTTGGTTGGCTTGATGTACTGTGGTGCGTGTGTGTTGGTTGGTCTGTTGGCAATTCCCTTCTCTGGGAAAAACATTCCCTGATGGGAACATTTGAGGAATAGCCTTTCTGTGATTTCAATTTGATGAACAATCATTTGCTGTAATTTGACTTTGATGAACTGATATAGACAATAACAATATATAACCTTCACGGACTTGAACCTATAACTTTCAGCATATGCAGATTGAAAAGCAAAAAAGCAAAAGCAATGCAGTTACATCTGCAGTCTAAGTAAAATTTGTAGTGATGCAAGCACTAATATTGTGTGTCACAGACGTGGGTATAAAAGAGAATTTGCATGGATGAGTACAGTCTAGTGCTTGATCGCCGTACATCAGTTTCACTGATTTGCATGGATGAGTACAGTCTAGTGCTTGATTGCCGTACATCAGTTTCACTGATTTGCATGGATGAGTACAGTCTAGTGCTTGTTCGCCGTACATCAGTTTCACTGATTTGCATGGATGAGTACAGTCTAGTGCTTGATTGCCATACATCAGTTTCACTGATTTGCATGGATGAGTACAGTCTAGTGCTTGATCGCCGTACATCAGTTTCACTGATTTGCATGGATGAGTACAGTCTAGTGCTTGATTGCCGTACATCAGTTTCACTGATTTGCATGGATGAGTACAGTCTAGTGCTTGATTGCCATACATCAGTTTCACTGATTTGCATGGATGAGTACAGTCTAGTGCTTGATTGCCATACATCAGTTTCACTGATTTGCATGGATGAGTACAGTCTAGTGCTTGATCGCCGTACATCAGTTTCACTGATTTGCATGGATGAGTACAGTCTAGTGCTTGATTGCCATACATCAGTTTCACTGATTTGCATGGATGAGTACAGTCTAGTGCTTGATCGCCGTACATCAGTTTCACTGATTTGCATGGATGAGTACAGTCTAGTGCTTGATTGCCATACATCAGTTTCACTGATTTGCATGGATGAGTACAGTCTAGTGCTTGATCGCCGTACATCAGTTTCACTGATTTGCATGGATGAGTACAGTCTAGTGCTTGATTGCCGTACATCAGTTTCACTGCAGTGTATCTCCTTTACTAAGCTTTCCTAGAAACTAAAGCTATGTGTGAGCTGCTGGCATTTTTCCAGGGTAGCTGCATACTATGCCTACCTAGTCATTCCCTTCAGATGGCTCCTCCAATGACTCCCTACTGCCTGG
Source organism: Protopterus annectens (assembly GCF_019279795.1). Lineage (NCBI taxonomy): Eukaryota > Metazoa > Chordata > Ceratodontiformes > Protopteridae > Protopterus > Protopterus annectens. The sequence continues at coordinate 204,497,045 of NC_056732.1, read as the reverse complement.
CATTCTGCATTGCTCTCCTCCTCCTCCTCTTGCAACTAAGCCCCTTGCTATATCTATCATCTCAGTATTACATTATGTAGCATTGCATCAGTTCCTAGATGCCATGCTGCAACATAAAGGGAACATATGTGGTTTTCATGTATCATAGAGGAGAGAACCGACACCATGTGGGACTTCTATGATACTGCCCATTTCCCTGAGGTTCTGTTTACCATGGACTGCACACACATTAAAATCAAGGCTCTTTATGGCAAACTGGGATGGAAATATATGAAATGCAAAGGGTATCACTACATCAACTGCCATGTGGTCTGTAATGCATGTGGCATCATGTACAATGTATGTGTAGGCTATCCAGGTATTTTCCACAACTCCCACATATGGTACACCTGTGAACTGTATCAACATTTTTCAGGGGTGATTTCTCCTCTCAGAGCCATCTTTATGGTGGTACTGCCTATGCACCAGACCCTGGCTGATGGCACCCATTACAGAGCCCCAAAATAAAGCAGAATAAGTGTACAGTTCTGTACATTCACATACCATTCAGTGTACATAATATTTTTGCATAAATGACAGGATCATACTGCAGGGATTCACCTAATGAATCCAAACAGAAAAAGTGTGCCATCAACCACCAAATACACATTCAGTTATATGTCTGGTATATGGAAAGAAAACGTGAAAAGAGAGAAATACAGAATTGGAGACAAATAGCATTAAATAATACAGATTTTTACGAAAATGTTACAAAAAATGATGGAAGAGAAAGTGGGGAAAGTTGTAAATGGATATGTGTTTGGTATAAAAAGTAAAAGGGTTCAAGATTTATTATTAATAATTAGGGAATAAGTAGAGGATATAGTACATGAAATGTTCAGGTGAAAGTAATGGTATAAGATTTAAGCAAAGCTTTTGATTTTATTCATCATTCTGTATTACGGGGTATATTTGAAATCTATAATATAACATTTTTGTATTTCAGCATGTAAGTGTAATATAGTCAGTGTTATGGCAAATGGATGGTTAAGTGAAGATATGCAGTTAGAGAAGGGTATTAGACAAGGCTGTCCACTGAGTGGTACATTATTTGCATTAGTAATTAATGTTATATCTACTTATATGAATAGATAGATGGAAGCAATGAGTTATATTTCCAATAAAGGGATAAAATACCTGTTTTTGTTAAATTATGCAGAAGATATTATTATCATTATTGCAAAAGAATGATTACGTATTAATGCAGTGATCAAACAATTGCAGGTGATTATTCAGATAATAGATTTTGTGTTAAAACAAAGGCAAAAGTCAAGGTTTAGGATCTGATGGGAGGATTGGTGGAATTAAATTTAATATGACAGAAATTAAAAATCTTGGAATTAATTTTGGAAAACAAGAAATTATAGAAACAATATGAAAAGAAAAAAATAGAGGAAATGAAATGTGTATGTTTTAGAAGTCTTTTAGGCTTTCATTCAAGACAAAATTTTATTTAATTCATTCCACATTGTTATCTAAAATTACTTATTTAGTAGGTGTTTTCTGTGTTCCTTTGATGTTAGAGAAATAAATATATAATATAATATATTCTTTCATTTGGGGATCAAGGCTGAAACTGTTTAAAAGAGAGGTCCTATATGTGAGAAAAGAAAAAGGAGGATTGTGGCTAATAAACCCTATAGTGCATACTGCTTCACTAATTTTTTATAGCATAGTGGAATGTTTAAAGGAGAACGAAGTCTCTTTATTAATGCAAATATTAAGTTTGAAGCATAAAACAGAATGATTAACTTTTTCAATTAAAAAGAGAGAGTTTGTTGTAATAAATAATGGAGAATTGTCAAGATAAGATTATCTTTTGGAAAATAAATGCGAAAGACACTGAAAATGAAAGAAAAGAATGGCGTTATAGATTATGGAAACGTATTACAGGATATATCCATGGAAGGATTGTAATACAGAACAAAGATATCCATTAAGGCAAGAATGGAACGATGTAAGGGAGTGTTGAGATTTTCTATGGAGGTTGACTATGCAAAAATTACTGGTAAAGGCGAATATGCATTGTGGTGATTTTGAAACCAGTAACATGTTTTTCTAGAATGTAAAAGAGTAAAAATGTTATGGGAAAAGATTCTAGATATGAATTATGTGCAAGTATTTCAAGAAATGATTCATTTAAATATGGATATGATTGAACTGGGGTATTACAGAAACAAAAGTAAAAAAAGAAGTTGAAAGAATTGATTTAAAACATTTTCTGCATCTTATGGTTAACTTGAAACCAGAGAGTGAAGTAAATCATGTTTAATGAAAAATGGGATTTGGTCATGACATTAAAAAAGATAAGGTTTTGGTTGTGGAAATTGGAGTGGGAGTAAAAAAAAAATAACAACTAGGTGGTGTATGTATACGATGAAGGGAATGTAGAAGGAAGATATAATGCATGTTTTGTAAATATTGTATATAGTGTATATAATGAAAAATATGTATATATAATGTAAATAAGCAGCAATGTAAATAACTATGCTTATTTTAATAAAGGACTCCTACATTTTTCAATAGGTGCCATGGGATCTTTTACATCCACCGGAACTACAAAAAAATTCATGTAGGTTGGACCATGGTTTAAGATCTCAGCTGAAGAATGACACCCACTTATGCAGCACTGCAATGTCAACAATCAAGCTACCTGGTGTGGGAAGGTGAGTGCTACCTGCTGAGCCAGTGACACTAATAAATACCCACACTGTACCCCAGTCAGTTGCTGGAAGATCCCTGTAGCTAGTATTATAAAGCCATTCATGTCTTATTACGCACTGGGCTGCCAATGAGATGATACATGCGCACTATGTCCTGCATGGTTTACCTGTCTACTAGATATCCACAATGTTGGCATCATGGAGTATATTATATTTAAAGCATGGTCAGATAACATAGGGCCTCCAAGGGTGATGAAGTGCACCCCAGTGGCTCATAGCTACAATTAGAGTATTTTGGAATGGAAATACACATTAACTAATGTGGTGGCAACCCCTACTATTTTTCACAATTCCAGTAGCATGAACTCTAGAACTCAGTGGTGGTCAATTCTGTGGTGTGCACAGCTCTAAGGCACACTGTTTGTATGTTTCTAAATCACTCCACTATCTTGGGCTGCCTCATTTCCATACATCAGGATACACATTTTAATACTATTCCATATCACCATATCATTATGCTGCAAGTAGCTCATTCATTACCCAGCTATGCTTTTTCTCAGTTGCCTCTAGTAGTGGGTGTGTTCCTGAACTGTATGCACCCTATGCATGTCTGCTTGTCACACAAATTCATGTACAGTAATGTAGCAAAGTTTTCTGATTCATGGCATCTCTTCACAAAATTCCTTGCCTAAACTAACAATGCAAGATAGTTCACACCCTATACCTCTATGGACTTTTTTATCTCTCTCTCTCTCTCTCTCTATATATATATATATATATATATATATATATATATATAATTAGATAGCTAGATATAAGTCCTCTCATGTTGGTCAGTTGTGACTAATGTCAACAGCTTTCTTGCCTGCCTAGTTTGCTTGACTGAAAAACAGCAGACTGGTGCAAGATCACTGTAATTCCTGGGTTGGGTAATTTGCTTTTTCCCCGATATTAAGTGATCTCAGAGTTGGTATATATAATTAGTGTAGGGTGTTGGGGTGCAGCCCCAGATGGGAGGTGCTTGGAGACCTGCCCCTCCCACAAAAACATGTTTTTTATTCTAATGCTCTCAGATTCTGTCTCTGAGCATGCACTGTAGGAGGTCAATGTTTTTTTATTTATTTTTTTGATCATTTTCGATCGCTGCTTTTGACGTTGAGTTTCGGGTATTTTGTTCTATTAGGTTGATTCATATACATTGAATGTATAGGTTGTTTGCAGATATTGCTGGTGTCGGAAGTTGGTTATTGCATTCACTGAGAAGATATTCAGGCAGTCTTAAGTGGGAGTGAAAGATAATGGCAAAACCTTCAGATATACTGGAAGTTTTGGCACTGGGGATGACAGTGTATATGCAAGTGCTTGCAGGTTAGGTTTAGATGAAGGGCTAAAGAAGGGGACAGATTTTGTGTTATGTGTGTACTGTTATGTTTAACATGTGGGTGTGGGTGTGCCTTGTTTTCTGGTACTGTTACATGAAGAGTTTAGTAACTTACTGTTCCCTCAGAACTGGATCACGGTCAAATGGGGCCCTAGGCAGGGTAATAGATCAAGGGCCCCTACACACAGAGCAGACCCCCAACCCCCTGAGCCATTCCAGTGTCCCATTTCTTGGCTATTTCTCCCCAGTTACCATAAGTGCTGTTCACACCTGTCAGTACACATAGTATTTTCTTATTTACATCTACAATGATTACAGATATTTGGATTTAATTTCAAACTTAAATTTCAATTTTTATAACACAAACACAGATAGACTTTTGCTAAACAAAATCATAAGTCTCTCAATGAAAACAGACTTAGTATTAACAGTAAAATTCTCTACCCTTGAAACTCACATTCATTGAAATGACATTGAAACCTGCATTCAAAGAAAATGCATCTGGCCAGTGGCAGATAAAGTTTACCTTTGGGCTGTTTTCAAATCATAGGCCCCCTGCATACATTTTTAGGGCCATGCTTCCTGATTATATTAAATTATATTTCTTGTATAATGTATCACAACTTGTCAGAGTGTGTTTTCAACTTGTAGTTTTGAACATTTTTCCAGTAAGCAATGAAGCAAAATGTATAATGACAAATCTGCCCATTTCAGAATATTTCAACCATAAAACACCACTCGGTATCAGTCAATATGCACAATCTCTGCAGGCATAAAAGTCATCTAAATAATTCCACATTAAAGGAATCTGTAACTAATGAAGAGGTCGCTGCTAGCAAACAACTTTATATTTCAGTGTTTCATCTACAAATTCAGTGACTGCTGCCCTTGAAGAATAAATTGCCTAGGTTACATTAAAAAAATGGTAAGTTGGTAATATTGCAATAGGGAATGAAAGTAAAACCGACAGCAGACTCATAATTACTAGGCGTCTCATCCAAAGGAGGACACACTCAGGACAGCAGCAATTCTTCCCACTGTATCTATATATCTATATCTTCTATATTTATAGCTCTATGAGATATATATATATATATATATATATATATATATATATATATATATATATATATATATATATATATATAGATATATGAGTGCTGTATGAGTTATTTGCATGCATTTTATCACTTGGTGAAATAGTGGTGTTTTCCATCTCTGGTATAGTTTGTTGAATTATGTAAGGGCTGAAGTTCATTATACTGAGTGTCACATAATTCAAGGGTTTTTGCCCTTTTTTGAGTTTATATGACCCTGTAGTTAGTATATTGAGTTTCTGGGAGTGTTGGGGTGGAGAACCAACTGAAGGAGTGGCAAAGACCCTACAGCAAAAAGCTTTTTTTTTTCATTTTACTTTTCATAATCACAAATGCAACCTATAGGTTTACATTTGAGATTACTTTTTTGTGATGGTTTTAGTGACAATTAGTGGTAATCATCGGTGAGTTTGTACAATGTTTTGTGTTTCAAGTCAAACTCACTGGTGATTATTCATTATAAACTTACACACACACACAACACACACACACACACACACACACACACACACACACACACACACACACACACACACACACACACACACACACACACACACACACACACACACACACACACACACATTTAGCACATGAGCTATGCGTGGCTTATTTACAATAAAGAATCCAAAATAAACTTTACTTTTAACTTGAAAAGATGAACAGACATACCTCTAATTTAATCTATTTCTAGTTATGTACCGTCAAAGTCCATTTAAGATCACTCAAAATATTTTTTTATGGTCTGCAGCCTTGGTGCTCCAGATTAAGTCAAGCTGTCTTATAACTATCAATTATATCTACAAGCAGTTTTCTGGTTTTCCTTGAACAGCCTCAACTGTGTTCCTGTTATTTCTTGAGTAAACTCACAGGCCAGTTCTGGTACACCACAGCTTAGTCTTGGATAAGGTTCCTCAAGGTGTCTACACAGCTGGTCACAAATTTCCTTTCTGTGAGATGCAAACACCTCTAATACTGTGGGTTTTCAGCCCTTTTTTTAATCTCAGCTTCTCAGGTGTTCCACATTACCTATGCTTTGACATGTTTTTACTACCTTTTTTTAACTGATTATCCATGCAACTTACAGGTTTTACTGCAATGTAGGGAATACAGAGCTCGTCAAAATAGCATTTCTGACTTATTAAACAGCCACTATACCAAACTCGCCTCCCTGCAGCATAGAACCTCCAGCTCTCTACTGAATGAGATCGAGTATGAGATCATGACAGCCCCCATACATTTTTGTGGCTATTTCCACCTCTATGTCTAATTGCAAAATTAAGTGGCTGTAGTGCCTAAACCCACCTACATAATGTGGCATTGACAGCCCTTTGTTTGTGTAATCACTGTAGGGTGTGTGTGTGTGTGTGTGTGTGTGTGTGTGTGTGTGTGTGTGTGTGTGTGTGTGTGAGTGTGTGTGAGTGTGTGTGTGTGGTAAACAACTAGAGTAGTATTGTAGGGAAGTTAGTGCCCACGTAGGAAGACACTCTTACTCTATAGCAGAACATCTCATCTCAGGTTTACTTAATTTCCTGCTGAGGGAGCAGACTGCATGCTTCTTAGTGACTACTTCCCGAAATAGAACATCTCTTAAATTTACTTCAGGTGCATTGGTGTACACAATAAATGGTTTGTTGAAGTCATGACACTAACATCTAGCTCTGTATGTGAGAGCTTTCAGGTGGTAAACAGCCTCATCTACGGCAGTGGTTCATCTTATCTGGACTGGTCTCACCTTCTGTAAGACCTGTGAAAAGGCAGGGTAATAAAGCAAAACTGGGTAAAAACTTGTAGTTGACTGTTAACTGAAAATGCTATCACTTGTTGATTGGTTCTGGGTGTAAGCCACTTCTTAACAGCTTCTATTTTTATTCTTTTTGAGGTCTAATTACCCCTCTGCCAGTCACATGGCCTAACTATCTTGCTTCTGTCATACTAACCTAATTTGGCAGCATTAACAGTAAACCCTCTCTGTCTTACACAATCCATTACCACTTGTACTTAGGCCAAATGTAACTCCCCATTTTCTAAATAAATGACTATGTCAACAAGATGTGCTGCTGAATCCATAGTGGGGGTTCAGACATACAGCTATAACGTTTTCAAAAGTGGCAGGAGCTTTGTGAAACCCAAAGGATAAGGCATTATAATGAAAAATACCTCCATGCTATCTTTTCTTTGGCTCCAGAGATAAGGAAAATCTGACATGTCTTGGTTAAATCAAGGGTGGTCCAAAGTCTTCCTTTTCCTATCGTCTTTTCAAGCTCATTCACACTGGGCTTTGGGTAAGTGTCAAATGGTACGTCTCATTCATTTTCAGGAAATCGTGATAGAATCTTATAAAGTCATCTGGCAAGAGAACAACTGAAACGCTCCATTCAGTTTGCGACTCCTCAGTAACTCCTAATTTAGCTATTCTTTTCATATCTTTATTTGTGTTTTTCTTTGGACTCTGGCATCCTACATGATTTGGGGTTTACATTCTTTCCCGGTACAGTTTCACTGTGATGTTATTAAATCTATTCTACTAGATTGTTCAGAAAAAAAAGAAACATTTCACAATAAAACTCTTATTTCCTACTTTTGAGCTGTAGGCAATATTTTGTCTAGTTGAATAGCAGAAGTGGAACTCCTTGATACCATATTATTGGTATTTATGTCCACTCCCAAGCTGACTACAGAAGCTTCAGTTTCTCCATAACATCTTAGTACATGTATGTGTTATATCTGCTATAAATTTGTCTAATTTATCTTATAGTTCACATCATACATTTTATGTGCCTGCTCTAAATGTGCTTAACATTCTGATAGGAATTTATTTTCAGCATAAGGAACTAACATTAACACTTCGCCCCTGTTTCAAACTGCCATGTCTGTCATTCTTATTGCATACCCTCTGTTGCATCTCTTGTCCCCCTTGCATATATCCCTTAACTATTGGCATAACAATATTCTGCCTATCTTACAAGTTTGTAAAGTAAACTGCCATAATTTTATATGTTCTTTCCTCCATTTCTTAAGTCTCCTTTGCTATGCAAAGCAAGCCTCAGGGAGGTCCTCTCATAGTAACTCAAGTGGGGTAAATCCCACTGAAGCTTGCAGCACCTCTCTTACAGCAAACAGGAAGGTGGGAATCACTCATTTAATTTCATACCTGCCAGCTGTCTGCCCTTCACGTCAGAGTTTTATTAAAGCTGCCTGCTAACCCATCAGTTTGTGGGTGGTACACTGAAGTTCTTAACTGTTTTACTTTAAAACTCTGACAAGGCTAATGCACTACCCAGGACATAAAAGGGTTTACTGGTTTATGAGTATTTCTTTAGGGATCCCTGTCTGGAAAAGAACAACACTAAGCTATTGACTTAACACTAGCTTAGTTGGTCATCTCTAGTATGTATTAGTAGCCATTGCTAGAGTTTATCAAAGGACCTACAAGAGACATATCCATCTGCTTGAATGGGACTTTAATAATACGCACAGGTATTGGCAGACTTCTGAACCCAGGATATGGTGCAGTCCCTTGAAATTCTGGGCAAGCAGCACAGAGATTCTCAATATCTTACCAGGACAATAAACATCCCTAAAATTCTAACTTTGGTGGAGATACACATGGGAACACGTTGTGAGAGCAGGGCTTAAGTTTGTGGGGGGTTACATCCAGGAGCACTGATGTTTTTTCAGACCCCAGTTTTAAACAGAAATGCTGGTAAACCCTGGGATACACATAAGGACTCAGCCACGATTAGATTAAGTAAGAACCAGTCATAATTTCTAATAGACAGCTATTGAGTACATGTATCGAGTGGAAAACAATATGGCATCTCACAATTTCTAGACAGCAGAGGAAGTGATAGGACTGCAGACATTAGCACAGATGACACTGGTGCTACAGGCAGTCCTTAATGATATGGCAGCTTAAAAGACGCCTCAGTAAAACATGGTATGACGTTGCAGGTGCTATAGGAAACACTAGAGAGCCAGCAAGTGGAAGTAGGGCTTCAAAAGGAGCTGATCACAGGGCATTTGCAGTAGATAAATGTTCTACAGATAAAAACCCACAAGCAAGAGCTCAAACTGGATGACCTGAAGACCAAGAGCAAGCAAATCAATCTCCTCTTCACTGGCATACAAGAGGGGAAGGAAGGAAGGAAGGAAGGAAGGAAGGAAGGAAGGAAGGGAGGAAGGAAGGAAGGAAGGAAGGAAGGGAGGGAGGGAGGGAGGAAGGAAGGAAGGAAGGAAGGAAGGAAGGAAGGGAGGAAGGAAGGAAGGAAGGGAGGAAGGAAGGAAGGGAGGAAGGAAGGAAGGAAGGAAGGAAGGAAGGGAGGGAGTGATCCAGCAGACTTCATAGTCAGTGAGCTGATACTGGTACTGCAAACAACTAGCCCACTGGTGGTGGAAAGTGACCATAGAATTACAGCCACACAAAGAACAGTGAATGTCTCACATCATTTTATTGTATGCTTTTTGGACTGTAATGTCTGAGAATTGGTATCGCAAAGATGGAGAGAACAGAATAATGAGTTATACATTACTGGTTCACTGGTGCAAATGGCACCAGATTATAGAAATTGTCTCTTTGCAAAAGTAAAGCTATGGTGCCAAGAGAGATTGGCTGATCACGTCAGTAGAGATTCCCTGCCACTCTCTATATGTCACATATGATGACTAAGTCAATGATATTTGAGGTGCCAGTGTATGTTATTAACTTAACATAAGTAAGTATCTTATTAACACAGCTATGAGGCATTTGAATAGAGACTTGGCCAGTACTGACACCTTAACTATGAAGGCACAAGGAGGCCAGGCACTCATCAAGTGTTAACACAAGCTCCCCAGGGAAGTCTCTGCTGTTTAAGAAACAGCATGCAGTGTCGATGGAGAAGTCTGCAGCAACAAGAGGAGCTAAAAGCTCCCTGAGGCAGTCACTATCCATGGTAATGGTGCTGACCAGTAATCAATACATACCGCTTGAGGAGGCCAACAACCTTGTAAATGAGGACTTTATCACTGCAGACATGACTCCAGCAGAACCAGATCAGCTGGAAAAGTCCCATTATAGGAGTGCTGTCTTACATGAGGTGGCACGAATGACAAACAAAGGGTGCTGTACCAACAATATGTTCATCCTTATGCTTCCCACTGAGGGATCTAAAGCTATGTGCTTTGCAATTATATAACTAGCTGCAGAGGCATCTGTCTCCATGCTTTAGTTATTTTATCAATTCCTATAAGAACATTCAGTAGTAATGGGGTTAATGTTAGGTAGCTGAGCTAGTATTAATTTATCGGCTAGGGTCTATAGATGCACATCTGATGGAGTGTTTAATTAGAAGAGGAAGGGGTGGTAAAAACTAATATTGGGCTTTATGCTACTGGACGATCCTCAAAAGTTACATGCTTGGCAGGAACAAGTCAGGTGGGGTTGTTTCTTCTCCTGTTGTTTAAACCATTGTGCCTTGGAGTACAAATATATGCTCCTACAAATGTCAAAGAGGGCAATGAATAATGATAACATGGGCTTTGACACAAACCATCTGACCAGTAAAGTAGACATCTTGGTATTACATGACTGGCAGGGTGAAATAGTAGGCATCTCATGGAATGTTACAGGGGTGTCCACCACTGTGAAACACACTGCATGTAAAAACGTGGGAGAGTCTGAAAACTGACCTATCCTTTATCCAGGAAACTAAGTTGAAAAGTAGCAAATATGCACAACTTTCACAAGAGTTGGTAGGGTTATGGGGGTATTCAATTCCACAGTAGCAGCACAGAAGGTGGTTTCCATCCTGGTGCATATAACTTTAAAATGAACTCTCTTGCTGGTGTGCAAGCGAACAGAGGGTAGGCGAATCATAGCCAAGGTATGAAATGACTCTTCTTGGTTGCTTTTAAGGATCTGTCAAGGATAATCTACAGGTACTGAGGCAATTAACCAATGCATTACAGGATATTGGTGGTCTAAGGTGCACATTACTTATAGGGGGGACTTTACTATTCCTCTGCACCATGAGCTGTACAGGCAGAAAAGAAGATATTTAGAATGGTTAAAATTGGGAGGGGTCTTGAAGAGCTTATAAGGGATTTGTATCTGGTAGACGTGGCAAGCTCATCATCCAGAAAAAAGAGACTACACTTTTATAACACACCAGGCAGGGACAACTTCCAGATTGGATTATGTATTTGTTAACTCACTTAAGTTGGGGGGGGTGACATGTGTGGAGCATGGTACATCAGCCTTTTCGGGCAATAAGTACTTTCATACTGACTTAGCAAAAGGGTGTAGCTGTTATGTCCCTTGGAAGTTGAACATTATGTTGCTTCAATCACCACAGTGTAGGCTGGACTCAGGAAGTGCTGATGCACAGATGCTGGGATGGACTCGTACGAAGGGACAAGAACATCTTTAAAGCTAATTTTATAGAAATAGTCCAGATATGGTCAAGAAGGATCAGGCAGGGGCAAACAGCAACACAAGTAAGAAAAGTTAATGAATTGGAAGTGGAAATCAAGAGGCTAGAGGACCAATTTAAGAGGTCAAGGGAGAATAGGCTATGGTTGAGTGCTCAAATACAGGAGCTTAGAAAAGAAGTAAGGCCATGCATATAAACCAGGCTCGCCTGAATGGGAATGATAGCAATTATATTATTGTGGGAAAGGTATTAAATCCATTCGGCTCTTGGCCAATAAACCAGTAGAGAGGAGAAGGGAAACATCAATTGTCACAATAAAGGGAGGGGTACCATGATGGGATGCACAAGGCATTAATGAGTGTGTTAGAGACTTATTTATCAGTTACATAAGGCAAGGGAGGTGGGGGACATGAGGTCATGAGCAGCTTTTCTGCAGCAAATTCAAATGTCTCAATTAGGGAAGAACAAGTGGAATGAGACTAGTATTCAAGACTCCTCGATAATTATGGACAGTACACCAGAGGAACGCATTATGGTCTGGTAGGGTAGGTGCTAGTTTCGTTTGATTTTCATTTGATTTTCTTTTAACACGCATCAGTTTATTCATCTCAAAATATGGGTAAGGGGTAGGGCTTGTCTTCTCATCTGATGTTACTTCTATTCTGGCTACATTTTCTATGGACATACTTATGTATTGTCCTTTGACTGTGCTTTCTTAAAATTCTGTTTGCTTTACTGAAAATTTGCCATGTCAGCAACACTTAAGTCAGTACACTGATGTGATGTGGGGGGAATAGATGCTGCACATACAAATACAGTTATAGGGGTTCTTATTATTCTCATCCTTCAACAGAAGGCAGCTCATGCCAGTGACTTTCTTCTGCTTTTGGTTTTGACAATTGTTTACTTCTGCCTCTGTAATTTTCGTGTGTTATGAGAGTCATATCTTGAAAATCTCTCAATTTTGACATCACAGGGAGAAAACAATCACTCTGTTCTGGTCACCTGTCTTCTCTTAGTGTTTTATTGCCATGGTCTCTCCTTCTATCTCCTCACAAAGACATCCTTCATTATTTCAGTGTTACATATCATGACATAAGGGTTGTCCAATTTCAGTTTCTGCAATAAATTACTTCATAGATTTGATACCTGTTGTTTTTTTTTATTAAGATACAGTAATAGACTTCTGATAATAGACAGGTTTTTCTTTCCCTTCCATCCAAAACCAGATGTTTTCTCCATTTGATGTTTCTATCATTTTATCTTTATCAGGACCATGTATTTTTAACAGTGTATCATACTTTGATACCCTTGTGGTTTCAGAAATCTGTACTCCCACTCCATTGGTATCTGCTGATCACGGACCCTGATAGCCTTCCATTCTCTCAGTATCACATAGGTTTTAGTGAAGACCTTTATTACTACTACTGCAGTGGCAAACGTGTCAAAGGAGAGACCCTGATCTTTAATTTTACAAAGGTTTTTCATAACAGAGTCTGCCATTAGTGCTGTATGTGGCACAGAGTACTTGCTTCACAGTGCCATGAATACCTGCTGAAATTCTAGGATCATAATTGTGATCCATGGAAGTGCAAGTGAAAGTGTGAGGAAATACCAAGTCTAAAATGATGGCGCCTTAGGTATGCTCCTCACTTTAATGTACAGTAATCTTAAAGTGTGGAGGGTGCAATCCCCATGTCAGAAAGTGTAGGAGGAAAGACCACTTGCAAAAATGTTTAAAGATATAACAGCAAGAATCCATTGTTTTGTCTAAAACCGAAGTTTAATTGTATTTATTGTAGTTGAAATTTACAAAGTTTTGAGACTCACAGAAACAAGTCCAGTACTGAGCCCAGTCTTACATTTATAAATATTTAGTGCCAAGTCACTATCTTTACTCCTGGTGCAATTTGTGCCAAATCTGTCTGGAAAAACATGAAGATGTTGCCATGGTAATGAAGAAAATCATGCTTAATTGTCGGTAAACTGAAGGCTTTTGTTTTGTCTTTTAACCTACAGATCAGGAAAAAAGATGCTTAAAAGTAATGGCCTGAGTACTGAGAGACTTGAGGCACTCCACTGCTTACTTCTCACTGTGCAGAGTTTACCATCCACTTTACCAAACAAGTTCTTATAATATCTAGTCTTCACATCAGTGGGCAATATAAATATTAAGCTCACATTCACAACTAATAAATTATTTTTAATTCTTGTATGTAGAATGGCTATTTGGACCATGAAATCTGTTTTATGATTATACACTTCTGGACTGGGCCCCATTATTAATATTGATTTTACATGTTGCAAAAAGGAAAATCTTAATTAAAATACTGCAAAACTATTACTAAGAAAACATATATGTTAAATAATATTGTATTACATAGATTTCACTCTTTATCTGCAAATAATTGACTATCTTATATATTTGTCTACCCATTTGGTTTGCTGTTTTGTTTGAAGCTGCCCATCAGTTATATCAAAAGAGCAACTTCTGTTTTTCAACATTAGTTTTACAAACCTAAGTAACCACAGAAAAGGAACATGCTTCCATCTGACTGGGGTGTGTGCATTCAAGGGAAATTCTCACTCACTGTTTTGCAGTACAACTACGTATAAGGCAACAAGGAAGGAAGACTGCCTTTAAACTACTACAGAAAGTCATTTACTTGGTTTAATGTTAACAATTAGTACATACAAATTATGTGATGGTGCAGAAACATTTATACAGTTTATTGGCAAATTCAGCTAGTAATAAATCTAGTCAAATCACATTTTTATTTAGCGGGACCTGGTCAAAGCTAACTATAGTGTGTGCCCCCACAGCCTGGTGATCTTTGTTTACCATGCATGCTAACTGCTATGAGAAGTCACACAGATGCTGGATAAGCCATGCTGCTGTCAAACACACATAGCCTGCAATTTTGATCATGATTTTACAGAACATTTCTGATTTTGCATCGTATTTTCTCCATCCTTCATAGCATTTTTGACTTCCTGGTAAATCATGGATGTTTTCAGTCAGTCAGTAATGCCAGACATTAAACTTTCATGTTTCTTATTCTTCAGGAAATGCATGTTGATGCAAAATCTATTGTTCTATTGAATTTTTAAGAGAATTAGAATAATATTTAAAACATTGACCCTGATTTTGGGCCTTTTTCTTGCATTAGTCAGGCTTTGTCCCTGACGCTTGAACAAAGAAGTTGAGAACTATGCAAACATTGTAACCTTTACTGAGATCCCACACAGATGCTAAATTTTGCTTCTCAACCATGTTTCAGAGCACTGAAACATCAAAGTTCCCTTGTTTTTTTTTTTTGTTTTTCTGACAACCCACAGCAATATTTAATTTTTCCTGAACTATCTAATATAACAGTGAAACATCAAACAGTCTTCTTCTGCTTACAGGCCATGAGATGTTATTGCCCTCACTCCCACCTTTATCAGCAGGCAGAGTATAGGACCACCATAGAGATAAGATAAGGTTTACGGATGTGGTGAGAGAGGACATGCAGGTAGTTGGTGTGACAGAGAAAGCAGAGGGCAGGAAGAAATGGAAACAGATGATCCGCTGTGGCGACTCCTAATGGGAGCAGTCGAAAGAAGAAGAAGAAGAGTATAGGACCACCCCTTTTGATTAAGTTACCCCTTGGTAAGACAGCTACGACCATATTATCTATCTTGTGCAGGTAACAAAGCAGAAAGGAATTTAGACAAATATAAAGCATTGTGAGTACTGCATCCTTTATCCTTTAGCATAAGCATTGACCACAGTTTTTCAGTATAACCAGCAAGCACCATCCCCTGAGTTTACTATACAAGGGATGCAAAAAGAAGTAGCTTGTGTAATATTCTTAACATAAAGTGAGCACCATGATCAGTATCACTTTAGGGATATCCACTGTGGGGAACAACAGTATCGGGCCTCTCATTAGCTTGGTATAATGGCACTGCACTGCTTTGGGAAATTTTATATACATTATTATTGCACTGATACCCATTGCTAAATTTTGTTAGTGGCCCCACTGGATGCATAACACTGTATTCATGTGGTAACTTTATAGCAAGGATTGGGATCAACGGGCTTTTAAATCCAAGACTGGGGTAAGTGGCATTGTGGATAAGAAGTGCAGAAATGTTGGACCTGTTTTGTTATGCCTGTCCAATAAAATCTGGCTAGTACTCTTGCCTTAGTTTTGTCCATCACCAGGTGACCTCCTATCATGTGAATATGGGATAATTTCAATATTAGTGCCCGTAACGTTTAGTCATTAGCAACTGATGCAGAAAGTCCTCAGTATCTTCATTTATTCTGTGTACAAGGTCATCTTTTAGCTCAAAATATGAATAAGATCTAATTGAAACCTCCTGTTTACTATCCTCATCTACAACTTACTTATATTCTCTCTTGCCCTATTTGAAATATCACCTTTCCAGTTAATATGGCTACCTGTAAGTCAACTAAATCTGGTTACTTTCTTTGCTAGTATGTACTGAGGTGGAAGGTATAGCTTCTTTTACCACAAACATGTACTCTTCACCTTCTTATACGTTTTCCCCTACAAAGTGCAGAGCTAGACAAAAATCTCTTTCTGATTTAACTTTTCTACTATATGAACAAATCTCCTGAGAGTTCTGTTTTTTTAGGTTTCGGCTCCCCTTGGAGAAATGGATTGATAACTCTACATTTTCTTACATATGACACTTTTAGTACTTTCTACCATTTATTTGTTCTGGGGGGTTTCATTTAAGTGCTTTACTTCTTCTGTCTATGCCCCATGTGCTTCTAAGCTAACACTTCTTGCAGGTCTCTGTACAGACTTCTGTCTCATACTGGTTTTTACTTCAGAGTTCTCTATTGGCTGACATTCAAGTCCTATACTGACATCCCTTACACTATTTAGGTTTCTGATGCTCTGTCCCTGGGGTAGGTTTTTTGTGTCACACAAGATCCTGTTTACTGTCTACCCAAAACCTGATCACTAGCCCCATTTGTAGCTTCTATATTGATGCCCTTCTTCTGGTTTTGATTCTGGACCTCTGCTTGAGTGTTTTCACCTCGCTCTCCTTACTCATTCTTAATGTGAATGAGTATGTCAAGCTGTTGCTTTATCTCCTTCTTATTAAGTGTATAAGGCTGAGGCACTATGTCTGTGAACTCGTCCTGTTCCCCCTTTTCCACAATGGTTTAAAATGGGGTAAAATATTTACTGATATAACATTATGAGTCAAGTTAGCGGTGACACCTGCAGGACATCATAGTTTTCCTTGAATTGGTTTGATTCTGACCTCTCGTTTGATTCTGACCTGTTGTTATTTGCTAAGTATGTAACAGTTCACAGACTGATAGCTTTGTATCTGCCTATGAAACTATCAATAGTACACTCTGGAAATTTTCCCAATTATATATCTGGCTTTGGAAGTGCCTCCCAGTCTTATCCCCTCTGTTCTTTTTACAGGCTACTGACAGAAGAAAATGTGAAGGCACTTTTTAAGACTTTTAGTGTACTTTGAAATTGCCTTAAAGTGTGTATTCCTCATTACTATCTTGTCTGCCAAGCACCTTGCAATTTCATGTAACTAGTTGTTAGACTTGTTTCTGGTACGTTTTCACTTGTGGCTGACTGAGTGGTGTGCTTTTACATTAGGAAGACAGGGACTGCAATTCTTGTGGGAGTAGAAAAGTAGCCTGGTCTGTATGAGTTGGAAAACACACGAAGCTTAAAGTGAGAATTACTTGTAGCTAGTGAATTGATCTGTTTTTGATACATTTTCACCTTTGGCTAACTAAAGTGTGTTTTTACATTAAGAAGACTGGACCTGCAATTCTAGCCAGAGTAGAAAGGTAGCCTGGTCTATCCGAGTTGGGAAACACACACGGGGGCTTAAAGGAACAACTACTTGTAGTTAGTTGGTACCTTTTCATTTTTGGAAAACCAAGTTACTTTTCACATTAAGAAGACTGGGACTGCTATTCTAATGGCAATAGCAAAGTAGCCTACTTGGTCCAAGTTGGGAAACAACAGGGGAGACTTAAAGGAAGATTGTTTCACCAGACAGAGGAATTATTACAAACTTAGTTGTTGGTTTTTCATCAGCCAGAGGGCTTATTATGGGCTTAGTGTTAATCTCCAATTGAGAGCTGCTTTTGCTATGCTTTTAAATTAAGAAGTTCCAGGATCATCCGTCTTGTGGCAGAAGGTGTTTACATGATCTCTCTGAGTTGGAAAATATTCCAGGGAATTCAAAGTGTAGTTGTTTATTGGACAGATGGTACAGAAGTTAGTCTTCAGCTTTCTTCTGTCTGCTGTAAATTAGCCATTTTTTTGCAAAACTGTTCACTGCTCAGTGATGCTTATCAGTACCCTGTACAGTAGCAAACATATAAAGCTAGCACTTGTAACACAAAAAGGCTTTTCATGGAGCTAAGCTTAGGTAAACTAGTTAGTGTATGAAACCGCATTAATATCAGAATATCTGGCCTTAATCCCAGACACCACTCAGGTGGCCCCTGAAAAACTAAGTCCCTAAACCATAATAGCCCAACCTTAATACAGGTTCTGACAACATGTTACAGTTTCCTAATGTCTCTGTGGTCAGCTTGGTAGATATGGACATCCTGAGACAATGTATCAATTGTCTCATGTACTCAGTCAACCTTTTAATCCTTAAAGAAACTTGCATTGTATGTGAGAGATGTACATACATGATTTCCTTGGAGGAAAAATCTCACTTACAAACAACGTTAACAAGAACACACACTATATCCTTCACACATACATCTCATCACACACACAGACCTTCTTATGCTGAGGCACGTATGCCTCAAAGACCTCCTAAGCCATCAAATGGCAACTCCTATCCTCAGCAACCACTAAAGCACACACAAAAAGCAACACCTAACACCACACATAAGCCTGCATCCAATGATCCTTCCAAGAATAAAGCCCATAAGGCAAGTAAACACTTTACCTAGTTCTCTTTTCATATTGGATTCTGTTGTATGATGCACAGTTAGCCCTTTCACCAGGCTGACAAGGAGAAGATAACAGTTAGTTGCCTATGTGGAGTAAGGTTTTGCAATACCACACATGCACTCGTCACTGCACCACAGGTACCAATATGATTCTATCATAGTCCACATGGATGAAAATGGCCTGCGATATACCTCACTGAACTATATGAAAAGAGACATTATGGCTCTCTCTGAGTAAATGTCACAGACAGGTACGTGCCTTGTATTGAGCAGCATTCTACCTTCACCAATAATGATGCCACAGTATGAATAGAAAATAACTGATTTTGATGACTGGCTTAGCTTCTGGTGTCATTCTATGTGAATCCAATATCTATTAGTATGGAAGGATATATTTAACAGACTATGTTGCTTGCCAAGGATAGTCTGCACCTGTCCACCCTGGGCTTTCAGATATTGGCTAAAACGCTGTCCACCCCTTAGGTTTTTTTAGGCAATATCACTAATGTAACAAAAAAAAAAAAACTTAAAGTATTCTTAAGGTGTTATGGCTCAATGCTCAGAGCCTAAACAAGAAACTCAACACCCTACAAGCTCTCCTCACTCTGGAGAATGTGGATATCTGTGCTTGGTTTAAAGGTGCAGAAAGTATTCCAGCAATGGAAGGCTGCAGTGTCTTCCACACAATTAGACCATCAGCAGCACAGACTGGGGCTAAAGGTGTAGGTGCCTCGATCTACATTAGCAACAAATACAACTCCAGTTTGGTTAAACGGAATGATGCTCTGGAGTTCATTCATGCCCAGGTCTCCCAAAAGCTAAGCAAAAATGTGCTAATCAAAAGGACAGCTATTTGATATTTAATACCCATATTATATGAAATTATACCATTGTTCAATCACAAAATATTAATTCTACATAAAACAACATCATTGTTCCAACAGACAAGATAGAGAAAAGAGGCAAGGGGGCAGGTTAAAAGGAAGATATCTAAACTGAACTTATAAGCATTTATTTATTTACTTATCTGACATTTGTTTACCAGGATGGTCTGTCTGGGTCCAAAGAACCTGTTTTCATTAGAGGCCCAGGGAGAAAAGCTCTAACAGTATAAACAGTAGAATACCTCATAAATTATTGCAGCTACAGGAAAAGAAACAAAAAATCAGTATTTAGAGATTATCAGAGGAAATCAAAAACATATATGTATAATACATAATATACAATCTGGATTTAGGTTAGTAATACAATCTGTTGAAGGAGTTTTGTGATATAGGTTCATAGGTTGGTAGGTAGGTACTAGGCTATTGGCCCTAGGGCCTATACAAGCCTAGCCAAAAAGGTACCCTGGCTTTCTCCACCCAAGAAAATAATTTTCCTGTACCCCTGTCAAGCAAAACCACAAAAGTGATCCCTGGGGTGAATTTCCTATTACCCATCCAATCATTAAGATTTTTCATGAAGAGTGCTAATGAGGTAGTCTGTTCCAGAGTATGGGAAGTCTCTGGGACAAGAATCTATCCCTCCAGCATGTTCTGTTTATTGTGATGACAAGGTTTAGGTCCCTAGAGCATGTAGCTTGGAGGGATTGGAATTTCTTTAAGTGGAGCATGTCCAACAACTCTGGGTTTGACATAGCTTTGTATGTTAGGCAGAGATCGCCTCTGAGTAGGCGTTATGCGACGTAGTAAAGCTGTAGTTTTTTGAGTCGGTCTGCGTAAGGCATCTGTTTGAGGCCAGTAATCCTCTTTGTGAGATATTTTTGCGGCCTTTCCAGTTGTTGTAGATGTCTTGTGCGGTACATACCAAAAGGGGTGTTGTACTCTATAATGGGTCTAATGAGTGATGAGTAGAGGGGAACAATGACCTCTTTTTTTCTGGATGAGAAACCTTTTGTGATGAGGTGTGCCAAGTAGAAGGATTTCCTGACCACTGTGGTGATGTGATTATCAAAGGAGAGACTATTGTCCACCTGTGTCCCAAGGTCTCTTATCACACTTTTGGTGTTAAGTAGACTACTGCCTATATGGTAGTTCATGGGTACAGAGTTTTTACCAAAGGGGATGACAATGCAATTTTTGGCATTGAGCTTGAGCCCATGGCTTTGACACCAGGCATCTTTCTCTGTCTTTTTCAGGATGTCCACATCGTCAGGAGTTTTGATTATGGCTCCTATTTTGCAGTCATCTGTGACTTTAGTTAGCCAAAGACCTTCTGTGTTAGCCTGTACTTCAGAGAAGTAGATACCAAATAGGAGAGGACCCAGGACTGAACCCTGTGGTAATCCACTTGTCACTGGTCTGAAGTCTGATTTGGTGTCTGCTACCTTCACAGTGTGGGTTCTGTCAGTAAGCCAGCTGGCAACCCATCTTGTGACATAGGGATTTATACCGAGTTTAGTGAGTTTATCTATAATTCCAAAGTGGGGGATGGTGTTGAACGCCTTGGCAAGATCTAAATAGGTTGTGTGAAAGTGTCGAACACCTTGGCAAGATCAAGATAGGCTGTGTGAACCACCTTACTCTCATCTATGGCTTTGGTGACTACTTCAAAGAAGTCTATCAGGTTTAGGAGACGTGATCTGCCTTTTACAAACCCGAACTGTGTGGGGTCCAGTGTTTGGAAATTACCAATGTTTTTGTTTATGAGTTCCATGATGATACGTTCCATGACCTTGCAGACCATGCTCGTCAGGCTAATGGGGCGGTAGTTCCCGGGGTTTGTTGTGCCTCCCCCTTTTGTGGAGTGGGATAACCGCTGTGATGTGCCATTCAATGGGCACAAAGCCTGAGGTGAGGCTATGATTGAACATGGTACTTAGGTGGGGTGCCAGTTCATTCTGTAGTTCATGTAGAAGACAGCCTGGGATGTTGTCAGGTCCCATGAATGCTGTGTTCTTGGTTTTGGAGAGTGAGGTTTTTACCTGTGCTGCCATGATTACAGGAACTCTGCATTCTTCCTGTATAAAGATGGGCCCTTTAGGGGGTGAGAGGGGGGTAAAGTTAGCACTGAACCTATCTGCCAGGATGTTGGCAATATCAGTTGGCTCTGTATATTTAGTGTCATTGTGCTGTAACTCAGAGCAGATCTGAGTGTTGCCATTGAGATTCTTGACATAGCTATAGAATGCTTTGTGGTTGTCTTTAGAATCAGTGGCAATTTTGTTTTCATAACTAGCTTTGGAGGATTTTATGAGGGATCTCAGCTTCTTACTGAGGCTGACCAGGGAGTTCCTCCAATCGTGGGATTTTACTCTTTTTTGCAACAGTTTCTTTCTTCTGTTGTAGAGTTTGTTTATGGCAGAAGACCACCAAATTGGCTTCCTGTTTTGGAGGCTAGCATCTTGGTTCTGTTAGGGATAGCACGATCCATGCACTTGTGTAAGTGCTTATAAAGTGCATTTGTGCAGGATTCAGCAGTCGTACCTCTATTGTCCATCTACATGGGTGTCGTAAAGTTTGCCACTTCTGTCTTAAGAAGCGTAAAGTTGGCTTTGGAGAAATTTTTTATGGTTGTTTTCCTAATGGGGGTGGGAGTGGGGTGTGGATGTCTAGGGTGATTGGGTTGTGGTCAGATCTGACCAACGAGGAGCTGACCTCTGGTGTGGAGCACTGGTCGTCCATGTTGGTGATGACCAGGTCTAGGATATTGCTGCCCCTGGTGGGAGTGTGGATAAGTTGATCCAAGACGTTGGAATTGATGATTTTCAGAAAACGTTGAGCAAAAGAGTTGGTACACGAGTAGTTTTTCTAGTTAATGGTAGGGTAGTTGAAATCACCCATTATTAGAGTGTTGGGTTGTACCTTAATATTTTCCAGTGTATCAGGAAAAGAGAAGTGGGAATCCTGGGGCATGGTGGGGGGTCTGTAGCAAGCTACAATCTGGATTGCAGTTTTGCCCAGAGTTAGTTGAACTTGGATAATGTCGGATGCATTATGCTGAGCAACTAGCTTGGAGGTGTGGATATCCTTAATGAATATGGATACGCCTCCACCTTTAGTGTTTCAGTCCAGGTTTGGCGACCGAAAGGTGTGGTATGAATTATAGCCTGGTAATGCAGGGGTACTATCTGGAGCTTTGAACCAGGTCTCTGTCACTGCACAGATGTCAATGTACTCCATTTTAAGGAGTGCCTCAAGTGAGTGCATTTTGAGGTTTAGATTTCTAGCATTGAGTAGCATTACCCTCAGATTTTGCTTGCTTGTACCTGTTACGGTGGTGAATTTGTCATTTGAACCTTGCCTAAAAAGGCACTATAGGGGTGGCAAGAGTCTTTGCCAGTATCCGGAATCCCAAGGGCGACAGGTGAAGGCCATCTCTGGCAAAGCAGCGTGGTCTGTCGATCATGTCATCCTAGGCAGACAGATACTGGATTCCCTTAGAATGACACCAGAAGCTTAGCCAATTGTTAAAGTCAATCATTTTGTTCTTGTACTGTGGTATCATTCTGGGTGATGGCAGGATGCTACTCAGGCCTAGGGTCATACCTGCCTGGGCTACAAGCTCGGAGAGCTCCTCCATGTCTCTTTTCATGTATTCCAGGGAGGTACGTCTCAGGTCATTCACACCAACATGGACAATGACAGAGTGACATTTGTACTTGTTGTGGAGTGACCTGCATGCGTGCATTATGTGGCGGATCCTGGCACCCGACAGGCAGTTGACAGTAACTTTTTCCTTGTTTAGCCTGGTGAGTGGAACATCAGTGTGCCTGACTATAGAGTCACCTATGACTACAGTGTTGGGTATGTTATGCCTTATGGGCTGTAGTTGAGTGGCACACTGAGTATTTGGGCTATGTGTCATTTGGGTTGTGTTGGAGGGTAGAGGTTGCTTGAATTTCTGCTTTGGAGGTCTCGGTTGTTTGGGCAGATTTTTACTGAGAGCCTCTGCGAATGTAGGTGTGTGTTTTGTGCTTCTGTGTGTGTGTTTTGGTGGTGTAGGTTTTGAGGGTCTGTGTGATGAGTGTGGTGCAGTGCAAGTGTTAACCTTCTCCTCTTGACTATCTAGTCCAGTTTTCGGTGAAAAGAGCTTTGCTTCCAGTTTGGCTATATAAGTGCATTTCTCACAGGTCATAGTGCTGGGTGGTAGGAGGAGAGGGTTGTCTATGTACATCCTCTAGAGAAAACACCGGGAGCTGACCTTTAGACATGCCTGAATAGGTGCTTATTTATTAAGTACTAAAAACTGTTTTCCTCTAGACAAGTGAGGGAAGTTGAGTGCTGTATTGATTTGTAACTTATTTAGTGCTTACAATGAGCTCTGAACAAGTGCTGAGCTCAAAGAAACATATTTGAGTGCTAAATCTAAAAAGCTGGCTAGTTGCAAGGGAAATTTGAAGAGCAGACTTTATGGCACCAGGAATAGTTTAACCCTAGTTAAGTGGGGTGGGGGTGGGGGCTCAGGAGCTCACAAACAGTCCTGGACACAGCAAATCCGTATCTTGACAAGACCTGCCACAGGAAAGGGGGGAAGCAAGCTTAGAATTTTATTTTTTCAGTAAAAGTGGAAATGGAGAAATCTGGAACAGAAGTTAATTCAACATTAAGAATCTGAGTGTGTTGGCCTTCACAAATGTTCTCTATTAGATTGAATGAACTAATGACACTAGACTGGGAGGAGTGTCACAGAACAAATATACAGTATGGGTGGGCAACTGCAAAGACACCAAGTATAAGAACACCACAACACTGGGGAGGGTGCATAGGAAAAATTACAGTTCCTAGCTGTAGCCACTAAATGAAAGTTTTAAACAGATCAAGGAGCAAGCAGAATCTAGAAAATGCTTTTGACTGTAAACAGACAATTATAGTAATGCACACTATTACAGTTCCTAGCTGTAGAACACAGAAACCTCAAAAAATCAAAAATGCACAGAAAAGCTCGGACAGAGCACTCACAAACAGAAAATACAACTCTCGGTATGAAAAAGCAGTTTACAATTAAGTAATTCAGTAAACATGCAATTAGAGTAATGAAACAGTATCTAGCAATGAAAAATACAGTTAAAACAGTATAAAAGAGTACATAAATGCAGTGAAACAATAGAAAAAGCTTTATAACAGTGCAGAATGTAATAGATCAACTGTATAGCACAATTATAAGCATTTCAGAAGTGCAGTTCAGTGAAATAAGTGTAAGAAATAACTTATCCTGCTCTTGGAATCTTAAGGAATTTCCATTTAGTTTCAGTAATGAAATACAATCCACAGCCTGAGCAATACAAGCGCAACCTTTTCAAGACACAGGGTTTATATACCAGTAAGGATGGAAGAGTTAGAAGATCAAATTACTACTCAGTCCCTGCTATTACCCAATCACTCGTACTACAGAAGGTCAGGAGGCCTTGTTATTCTCAATAATAATGAAGACAGATTATCAGCAGAAAATGGCTGCCAGAAACACAGGAAACTCAAACAAAACTACCAGCCTAGACAAGAGGCCTCTATCAAGATTATGCCACCTGAGCAGAACACAGAAACCTCACTTTAAAAACATAGAAAGAACACCCACAAAGAGAAAATACAAGTCTCAGTATGAAAAAGCAGTTTACAATTTAGTAATTAAATAAAAATGCAATTATAGTAATGCACACTATTACAGTTCCTAGCTGTAGCCACTAAATTAAAGTTTTAAACAGATCAAGGACCAAGCAGACTCTAGAGGATGATTTTAACTGTAAACAGATAAGAGTAGAGAGTAGTTATAAGAGTTATAAGATGAAGCAAATCATACATACATATAGTACATGCATTTGAAGGCTTATTAAGATATAGTCAGTAGGTATGGTTGTTGTATATTATTTATGGGGAAATCATATTATAGTGATGCAGCGAGAGTATACATGTAGGAAATAGAGGGTGGGTTATTAGTTGAGGAATGTTAGGAGGCAGTTTTATAATGTTATGTAGTGTTAGGTAAGTTGAAAGATGAATCCAAGAGAAATTTTGGAATATAGAGTATATAGTAAGGGGAAGGGAGAGAGTGCATGAGAGATCAGCCAGGAGTTGTTAAGATGCTACTTTAGGGGGGTTTTAAATACTACTACACCAGAAATACTTCTGGTCGATAGTGGAAGTGAGTTCCATGCTTTAGCTCCACTGTGAGAGTATAGGCTCCATCCAGGTATTTTAGAGGCTTTGGAGATAGTGAGAAGCTTTTTATCTTCAGACCTGTGGATTCTAATGGGGTTGTAAGGTTTGATTATATTTTTCATTGCAGGACAAGCTAGGGGCTTATTGATTATTTTGTGTAGTGTTGTGGGTTGGCTATAGAGTAGGTGATTAGGGAATTCTAGCATTTCTATGATGTACGGTTATGAGTACTGGTTTTGGAATTTATGGCAAACTTTGCCACTTTATTGTAGCACTGTTCCATTTTAGATCTAATGGAAAGTAAAGATGTACCATATAGGAGGAAGGGTACTAGGAAGGTTTTTGCAAAGATGATTTTGGTTGATGCAGTCAAGGAGCCTTTGTTTCTGTAAAAGATGCCAAGTTTCTGGTGGTTTTTTTTTTATATTTTGTTGGACATGGAGATCAAACTTTAAGTGATCAATAGTAGCTACTAACAGTTTGTATGGTGGACTATTTCGAGAATGGTATTATCAGCTGCATATATTTTGAATTGGATTGTGTCAATCGAGTGATTTTTTTGGTAGGAAAAAAAGGAGTTTGTTTTTTTTTTGGGGGGGGGAGGTTTAGGCATAGTTGATAGTGAGCCAGGATTCAAATGCCGAAAATGTATGTTGTATGACTTTGAGAAGTTGGGACAGTTTTGGAGAGGTGCAGATAATAGTGGAGTCACTGTGTGAGTGTTTCCATGGATGAGGCAGTGTGTGGGTCATTTGTAAATATGTTGAAGAGCAGAGGACCAAGTATAGAGACCTGTGGAACTCCAGTGGGATTATATAAAAAGGGAGACATTTCATTTAGCCGTTTTACTACCTGTTTTCACTTGTGCAGGTAACTGTTGAACCCCTGTAAGTTAGAAGGGTTAAGGATGTAATTTGAGAGCTTGTGTAAGAGCATGGAATGTGAAACAGTGTCAAATGCTTTAGAAAGGACAAGAAATATGGCAGATACCAAATCTCCTGTGTCTCTATCTCTGTTAATAGATTCATTAAAAGATAGGAGGGCTGTGGATATGGTATGGCCTGGGTGGAAATCATGTTGGGTATTTGTAAGAAATTTGTTTTGCAGCAAGTATTTAATTAACTGTTGGTGTATACAGTTTTCTAATATTTTTGAGATGGGAGATAGAATGTGTATGGGTCGGAAGTTAGTCAGATTGTTTAATGTGGTCCTTACTGGATCTAGTAGGGGAATTAATTAGTTGGGTGCAACCATAGAGATTGATAATGTTTGATGGTAGTTGTGATGAGATGGATTATCAATGTATATTAAGGTCGCCTAGAATAATAGTGTCATGCTTGATGGAGTGGGAGGTCCAGGATAATACATCCTCTAATATGGGAATATTTTGTCCTGAGGAATATAGAGAACAATGGTGCAGATTCATTCTGTATTAAAGGATATTATTGTAAGTAAAAATAGGAGAAAGAATTCAACAGTGCTCAGGATGTGCTAGGAGAAAATTGTATGTTTGCAATGATATATGTGATGAAAACAGTGAGGTTAATACAACTAATGGCAATGAAAAATATTCTTTCCTATCGAATGAAGGAATAGACATTACCGAATTAGCTGTGGGAAATTCTACTGATCAGGCTGCAAAATATATTTTAGTAATTTTAGACTTAGTTATTAAATGAACTGATACTCACATTCACAGACAGGAGAATGAACATCAAATAGTGTTATGCCTGCCAGGAGCAAAAATACAGGCTGTGAACAGGGTCTTAAGACATCTAAATGCAAGGAACTATGAAGATGCTTTTATTCATTTTTGATCAAATTATCTCATCTTTTAAGGAAAAATGATAGTAGCTGGGGACTTGACTTTATCAGAGACATACTGCAATAAAATTAATTCTACATCAACAGCAAGGAAATTGTTTACAATGTATGTACAGAAACAACAATTGTTGCAGACTGTACAAAAATCAGGGAACTGAACACATAGAATATTGTCTGTGTTATTAAGGAGATGACTGTTATTTCATGTGAAGATTTATTACCTTTGATATATAGTGATCATGGAGTTAAAATAGGTAAATTACTGTTAGATAATAATTCCAAATTTAAATCTAAGCCAATGCACATAAATTTAATAGCAGATCACATGGAAATACATTTTTTACTCTGTAGAACTAACTGGGGGAAAGCATTCAATGTTAAGATGGCAGACTGGAATTGGTAAAGTTTTGAAAGGGAAACTAAATGCAAAAAACTGAAAACAAATTAAAATCAGAATCTAGGCAGGCACACAAAATCAACAGGATGTACCATAAAAAGCCCAGAAGGCTGTTTAGCCAAGGCACTAGAGGTGTTTATTTTTCTATTGACAATAAATTTGGGGTGTTTTTTTATTTGGACTGTTCTACCTTAATCATTGGCTTTGTTGTAGATTATTATTTTGGATAACTTATTGACAACTTATTGTTAAAAATAAGTCTGTAAGTGCCAGTAAAATAATATTCTGTAATAATATAATAGTTATAAATGAAAGGTGTGTTGTGATGTAATTTATAGCGTTAATATTACCCGATCGAACGTTTAGGTTAGCGAATACCTAAACATTGAACTGGTAATATCAAAAAATTAAAACAGTGAGCGGCCAATTTACCACACCCCCCTAACTACATATACTAACTCCGAGATCACTCTACAGTGGGGAAAGGAGCAAAATCCGCATAACGGCCAAGGGAATTCTTTCCCTGCATTAAATAAGTCATTCACGTTTTTTTTGCTTTCGCTATTACCAGATCAGTGGTATTTGCTAACCTAAACGTTTGATCAGGTAATAGGAACCCAATTTTTATATACCTATCTTTAGCCTTTGATAGGGTCAGACTTATAAATAAGTTGGAACAGCGAGCTATTAATAGCACCTTGATAAGATGGATAGCTGCATGGTTTACAAATAGGACATGACATGTATTTTACAGCAATTGGACGGGTGAAATTGTAGGGTGTTTTGCAGGGCTCTATTCTACGCCCGTACTCATTTAGGCTGTAACTTTCTTCTTCTGAGATGTTCTGTAGTCTGTATGCAGATGACTTGAAAATGGGAAAACTGATCACATATGCCATGAGTAGTGCATGTTTGCAAATGAACTTGACTATTCTGACCAGTCTAGCACAGAGGAATAATATGCAAATAAATATACCAAAAACTAAGCATATGAAATTTTGGAGACATAAACTGAAAGGTTAACATTTAATACATCACACAGTGATTGAAACTGTGAACTCATTTAAGGACATGGGTACATTGATAGCTCCAGCTTTGATTTTTTTCTGATCATATCATCCAAATGGTTAATGATAGTTAGAAAACTAATGGGTGCATAAAAGGGGCTATAAAGTGTAGGATATTAAAAATGTTGAAATCATTGTTTGAAATTTACATTAGACCCAAACTACAATGTGGAGTAACTTTTTATGGAAACCTTATAATGAAAGTAGAACAAGTAAATTGGAAAGTGTACAGCAGAAATATACAAAGATCATTCACTTATATGATAATTTAAGTTACAAACTGTTTGCACAGTGTCTCATATCAGTATTTAAAAGGTGACATTATTCATGTATATAGGGCATTTAGAGACAACTTCCTCTGGGAATGCTTGGGGTCATCAAAGTGAAAAGAAGCTTCAGCCATCTTGTGTATGAAATTATATAGGAATGGAAAATATATCAGAAATGATCCCAAGCACAGACCACCAAATTATAGAGGAGATTATATAGGAATGAGAAATATATGAGAAATGATGTCCAGCACAGAACAACAATTTATATAGGAAATTATATAGGAATGAGAAATATATAAGGAATGATGCCCACCACAGACCACCAATTTATATAGGAGATTATACAGGAATGACAAATATATGAGAAATGATGCCCAGCACAGACCACCAACTTATACAGGAGATTGCACAGGAATGAAAACTTTAAGAGAAATGATACTCAGCACAGACCACCAACTTATATAGGAGATTATATAGGAATGTGAAATACATGAGAAATGATGCCCACCACAGATCACCAACTTATATAGAAAATTATATAGGAATGAGAAGTACATGAGAAATGATGCCCACCACAGACCACCAATTTATATAGAAGATTATGTAGGAATAAGAAATATATGGGAACTGATGCTCAGCACAGACCACCAACTTATATTAAAGCAAGCAGTAGTTTAGACAGCATTAAGAACAACTTGGGTATTTATCATGGAGATTATTATTTTGATATAATACCATACAAGAAGGGTGTTTTTGCATGAGCCTGAAATATTTGTATGCATACAAGTACATATGTGTATATGCATGCATTTATGTATTTCTATACGGACAGATATAGAAATAGATAAATAGCAGCAGATAGACATCGATACCTATTTTCACATACAGGCTCTGGGCTGTGATAAAGGAACTATCTTGGATCTGGCATGTGAGGAATGTGTTTTAATACAAGTCACACAGTCATTAGTCACAAATTAAGTTCCCATACTGTTCAGTAATAGATATTTAATTTATTATCCCCAGACCCCCATATATACCATTTATCCATTTTTTTAATTTTTAAATGTTATTTGCTCATTTATTGTGTTTGTTCTTTGACATTCTTGATTCCACTTCATTTTAATTGCATTGCTTTGCTATTTTCTTGTGGGTGTGGGTTTGCAATTGTATTAGTGCTCTTTGGTTTTCTGAATGGATGCAATATTTGAATATAAAGTTACCTTAAGTCTAATTTCACTTTCAGATGGTTTCAACTCATTTCTGTATGTGCATACGACAGTGTCTTGATGAAGTATGTTTTCTAAATGTGTATTGTTGGTGTTAGATTTGGTAATTTTGTTGTTGTATACTGGATTTTATCTGTTTTTTTTTAATTAGTGTATTTTATTTGATTTTTATGTGTTTTTGAAAATTGCTTTCCATTTCTTCTTACTTATTGATTTTTAAGCAATTTTACTACTATTTTACTTCATTCTTTAAAGATCAATTGATGTGGGAAATACTGTATTTTTTGCTTGGTAGTATGCATTTTGGGTTCACACATGTTTGATTACACTACTGTTTTCTCCACTGTAATACATGGGAGAAATTGCTTGATTTTTTTTTTTTTTTTTGTATTTGTATGTTACGTTAGTTGACAATCTTGTTTCATAGCTATAGTTGGTCTTTCAGGTTGATCCATTGTTGAGTTATGTTTGGATGTGTATTTTATGATTAGTTTGGTAGTTTTAACTGCATTTAAGTATAAGACTTAATTAAAATGTGATGCAAAATGAGGTATTTTTGCATTGTGATTATAGCAAGTATTACAGACCTCACAATGTTGATGAGTAATTAATTAACACACAGAATGTTGCAATAATAAGGTCACAGGGCTGATTTAATCAATGTTAGAGACAGAAAAAGGGCAAAGTTAAATACTATTTCTTACTTCCTCACTTCCCTCCGAGTTTGTTTACCTCAGAGTTATTTCCATACACACACACACACACACACACACACACACACACACACACACACACACACACACACACATATATATATATGGCATTACATCAAACATACACGTTTGAGTCTCAAAATATCAATTCCAAAAGATCAGACCTCCAATCACTGAAAAAATAAACTATCTATTTCAAGTCCCCTGATCTCCACTTCGTCCTGCTACTTATATATATCAGTTCCAATATTACACTACAGTGGGGTAAGGTCACATTTCTACTCCCATCTGCAGTATGGCTTTCTAACACCAGATAGCAAAAGTATGAGATTTCAACTCATATGCTGGCAGCAAGCACATTTGACATTTCAGACTTTTGACTAAATATGTCAAAGTGGGGTATAAGTGCTTGCCCCATGTTAGGGGAAAAGGGGTCATTGCCCCCTGAAAAAAATATTTTGCGTGTTTGACTACCTTGAGAGTGACCCTGTGAATTCCCAAAAGCTTTAGACATTTTAAGTTAATCTAATTATGTGTCAATTAAACAAGGGGTAATTGTTCGTAGTAAATCCAACTGCATTCTACTTTATAAACATTCCAATCTGTTAAGACATTTTTTTGGGCAATAAAGTATAGCACTTGCCCTTTTCTTACATTTGATAATTCCTAAGCATGATCTGTGTATTATTTATATCACGGTAGCCTTTATGTCACTTGTAATTATTATTATATAGAGTTTAAACATCAAGCCTTGTTCACACAAGATTTTTGGATGCAGTCTTGTTTGTAGAAAAGTAGTGATCAACTCTCATATATGTGATCATTAATGTACACGTACCAGGCTCTTCCTCAGAAGCTGAAATTGCTGCTGTACTCCAGATTCTCCTTTCCTAGTAACTGCATGAGCTTGGCGGTGGCACATATAAGCAGAGGGGCTGTGATGCTGCAAACAGGCTTGCACCATGGCATAAATGCTTTTTTGTGTATTTCATTTTCCTGTATTTGTTTTAATTCTGGAGTTTTATTTATTTGTAATCAAAATGGTTTAAGGTGATACAAATGAGTCGGCACCTTCTCAGAGACACAGAGAACCAAAATTCCATCTCTTTGAAGGTTATATGTATGAAACACGGTTTCCTTGTTGTCGCCTATTCACGTCAATGTTCCCATTCACTGATTTTTTTTTTTTTTTTTACATTTTTGACACTGCTGTTTTTTTATTAGTGTTGCAGCACACATTAGTTGGATGTGTTAATTTTAATTTTATTTTGTTTTCCATTCTTGGTGTGACCCTTGATTAGATAAGCAATAGGAGATTTTGTTTTCAAGGCAAGTAGTCACAGGCATGAGTGACTGCATGCAACTCATGTGAAACAATGATACTGAGACACATCTAGTGTCTTAGTGCAACACATACAAGTGGCACATATGGAATTGTGAAATACTGATTACTTTATTAGATAAAAAACACCCAGTTGTTGTTATTATATTTTACAAACCCTTAATGAATCCTACCGTATAAAATACTAATCTGAGTATTTTGTATCTCTCATTAGTTTAATTAATAATAATCTATATGTTAGCATTTTTGCAAGCAACCTTGGTTGTCTTAATGGCTTTGGCTTGTATTGCAAACTAATGGACTCTTTACTAGTTAGTCACTAATCAATCAGTGTATATTAATTTGGTGATAATTAGTATCATGTTATATCCATTCTTCATCTGTTCCTTACACCTTTGAGGCCTGGTTACAGTTGAACTATTTTTGTTGCAGCTATGCATTGACTACAGACAATTGAATTCATAGCATGTTACACATTTACTTTTATTTTCACTGTTGTGTCACTTACAATCTTTACATTTCACAGTATGTTGTCACCCTTAGAGCATTATTTCCTTAAGTCTGATTCTTGTAGTTAGATTATTATTCACGGTCTGTTATAGTGGTATCTCCCGTAACTGGCAGCTGGCAATTGTTCTTAACTGTTCTTTCTTTGATGTTTGGATAACCACACCTGCTCTAATAATGGATACGCTAACTCTTCTTTGTATTGCACACAAATTAAACACAACCAAAACAAAGTACATGGATCACATGAAAATACTATTAAAATATTATAGACATACAGTCTTACTATAAAATTTAGTGCATTACTAGCTTATACATGAAACGGAATAGAGTGTGAAATACTTGAATATTTTATCTACAGTAGAGGGTATACACAAGAGCTATTACAAGTAATCAGCACTTAGACAAATGAATTTCTCTAAAATGCGGAATAAACTATAATGTATACCATAACTATTAAGTTAACTCAGATCTGGCAGACCTCATTATTTCAGGAGTGTGAGTTATTTCAATGAATACAATGTTCTATATGTAGTGAGTTAGGGGACATTATCAACCCAGTATCTTGTCTCTGTAATAAATGTGCCTGTCAGCAAGACCTGGGGATGACACTTAGGGAAAGCTGACAAACGTTCACGTGATGAATTAAGGATGCCAGTAGTTCCACATGCTGATGATGCTACACATACATCTTTTTGTTACACTATAGGTGCAAATACTAAGCCTCTCTGTAGTACAGGAGATATATACATATATGTGTGTGTATTTTGTAAGACCTCATTACAAATTCTAAATTTAATGATTTCCTCTAACAACTCTGTGGAGACATATGATGGCAGTATTACAGCAGGTAGCTGTAGAAGTAACTATCAAATGAGCATAAATGTAAACAGAGGCCAGTCATTATTCCCTGTTCAAAGAACTGATTCTGCAGACATTAATTACTGTGCATACATATGTATATGGTGATATAGTAGTTTGGGCAAGTTATAGCTTTATAGGTTCATAGGTAATTACTAGGCTAACTGACCTTGTGGGCCATTTCATGCCTAGCGAGTTTCCTTTTTTGTACTCAAAATAATCTATCCCATTTGGTTATAGAATGGTCTTACCATCTCATGGTCAATGATTATATATTGTTCCTAATGAGAATAACCAGGACTATACCATAGATAATTTGAGGGGACCCATGCATAGGATAAAGCATTTAGAAATTGCCTCTGTCCATTTGTAGTACAGAGGGCAATCCTGGAGTAAAATTTCTGTTTCCCAATCCTAGATCTAAGTTTCTCTTGAATATGGACAGGTATGAGCTTTGTTTTATCTGGATGGGGAGTCTTTTCCACGGCAGCAGTATCCTCTGTGAGATATACCTCTCCCTCCAATCCATTCTGTTGATGTTGCAGAAGAGGTTCATATCACTAGACTGGGACTTTCTGATGCCATTTGACTTGCTGATGTGCAGTAAATCCATCAATAATGGGTGTGAAGATGCCCTGCATGTCAGACACAGGTCACTTGTTAGCAAGCTGTAAGATACCAAGTATAGTGACAGTCAGGGCTATGAATCCATCCATGTAGGACATGTTGTTTAGTTGGACATGTGGTTTAGGCCTTGTATCCTTTTAGTAAGGTATCACTGTGGGCATTCCAGTTGTTGCACATGTCTGGCAGATACATACTATATGGTGAATTGTATTCAATGACTTTGTGTAATGAAGGCTGAGTAAAGGAGACAATGACATGCCTAGATCTAGACACAATCCTTTTATGTATAAGCTGTGAAATATAAAAGAACTTTCTTACAATAACAGACACATGTTGGTCAAATGTTAGGTCAATGTCCACATAAGTTCCTAAATTCCAAACAACTGGGTCAGCTCTTAGGGGCATATTGTCAATGTGGTAGTTCCCCTGGAGTAGATGACTTCCCAAAGGATACAATAATTCATTTTTCTGTATTTAGTTTCAGTCTATGATTTTGGCATTCATTATTTATATGCATCAAACCTTCCTATATGATGGCTAAGTCATTTGGGGTTTCAATGACTGCTAGCCAGAGCCCTTTGGTATTTGCTTTTATTTCAGAAAACTTGATGTCAAACAGCAGAGTTCCCAGCACAGAAACATGGGGGATTCTACTGGTACATAAAAGGAAGCCTCCGCAAGTATGGCAAGTGCAACGGCCCAATAGACATCAAACGTAAAGTACAAAACGGCCAGCACTACAAAACTGAACCCATTTATTTAATAAAAACCATGTACATAGCACACACAATGGTAAAATGAGCTATTCAGCCCAGTTTCAGCATACAAGCCTTCATCAGTGAATAAATAATACACATCACTCATGTATTTTATAGTCTCCCTGCACCCAAAAGCTGCATCATGATGGGAAAATTACAGATGCTCATTAAGACCAATCATGATGCAGCTTTTGTGTGCAGGGAGACTATAAAATACATGAGCGATGTGTATTATTTATTCACTGATGAAGGCTTGTATGCTGAAACTGGTCTGAATAGCTCATTTTACAATTGTGTGTGCTATTTACATGTTTTCTATTAAAGAATTGGGTTTGATTTTGTAGTGCTGGCCATTTTTCACTTTACTTTTGGGGTTTTACTGGTCACTGGTCTATTTGTGGAGGCAACTTCCCCTATTTTGACTATCTGCATCCTATCTGTGAGCCAGCTGGCAATCCAGTGGGTGACATAGGAATTTACTCCCTTATTATTTAGATTTTCTAGTATGCTTGAGTGGGGCATTGTGTCAAAAGCTGGTATTACCATTTTGCCTTCATCCATTCCTTTGGTGACCTCTTCAAAAAAAATCCACCAGGTTGAGTAAGCATGACCTTCCCTTGACAAATCCAAACTGAGATGAGTCCAGTGTTTGGAAGTTCCCTATGTCCTGATTGAAGTGCTGATATTACACAAGGGATGGTGCAAGATGCTCCCATATTAGTAAGGACAAGATCCAAGATGTTATTCCCATAATGGGAACTCTGACTAAATGTTCCAGAGCATTTGCACTGACAAAGTCAGAATCTCTGTGCTTGTGCACTAGTGGTGTAGATTCCCAGTCTATATTTAGATACTTTAGATAACCTATTAAAATGGTATTTGGATTTGGATTACTGAGTGATTCTAGTTCCTGTAGAAAGGCATTGTGGCTTTCTTTTGTCATAGAGAGAGTTTTATATATATTTATATATATATATATATATATATATATATATATATATATATATATATATATATATGTGTGTGTGTGCGTGTGTGTGTGTGTGTATGTATATATATATATATATAAATATGGGTCTACTACAGATGATCAAATTTTTAAAACATCGACTTTCATCTCGCCGAGACCATATGATCGACATTTCAAAAGTTCAAACACCTGTAAAAAAATAAAACAAAAAAAAAAATTCATGGACATTTTTGCGGGGGGGCCCCCTGCACCCCCTA
This sequence comes from Protopterus annectens, assembly GCF_019279795.1. Taxonomy (NCBI): domain Eukaryota; kingdom Metazoa; phylum Chordata; order Ceratodontiformes; family Protopteridae; genus Protopterus; species Protopterus annectens. The sequence goes on along the minus strand of NC_056732.1, from coordinate 204,460,561 downwards.
CACTCACTGCTATTTAAATATACCAACTCCAAGATCTCACTACAGTGAGGAAAAGGGAAATTTCCAATTCCGCACTGTACAGAGATCTCTGTTCAGAATGTTCAGTTTTAAAACTTCAATCGTATGGTCTCGGCCATATGAAAGTCGAAGTTTTAAAATTTCGATCATCTGTAGGGGACCCATATATATATATATATATATATATATATTTAGAGAGAGAGACAGAGAGAGAGGTATACATTGATCTGTGTGCATTTGTGCATTCGCACTATTGTGCGACTTTAAATGCCGAACCTACCTCTACGTAATACCACCTTACAGGAGTGTACCTTTATAAAGGATATTAGAAATAAACATTCCTTTCCATTTTGGTGGAATGATAGACTTAAGCCAGAGGAGAAAGAGGCAGAAATATAGGCCATTTCATAAATGTGAAACTACAAGCAGTAAATGTAAGTTTAATCATGCATCTAAGAGACTAAAGTCAGCTATTACTGAGGCTAAGCTTAAATATGAACAACTGTTCACTCTTTACAGTTCCATCAAGTAATATTTTTACATACGTTTGTTATATGTCACAACCATCTAAAGGATGGACCCCTGTTATCAGACAACTAGATAATGACTAACCTAAAGCTGATTGCAAAAGTCTTTAGTAAATATTTTTTGGTTTGATATCAGTTCCCAGTTGGTGTAGGCTATCCTGTCATAGCGAGTTATATTCTAAAGGGATCTCTACAGAAAATCAAAAATACAGGCAGCATGGGACCAGATAAATTGTCGGCTCAATTTATTTACCATATTAAGGATATTCTGACTAGTCCCCATTTGCTTTATTTAAATCATTTTTGCAAGAGGGAGCAGCCACCTTCCCTTAGATACTGAAAAATGTTGCTCCTATATTCAAAGGTGCTAGATTTAGTATAGTCTCATCCTATTATTCGCACTTCCATTTTTGGGAAATGTTTCAGAAGATACATAATATCCCTATAAAAGTCAGATAACAAATTTTTAGCATTTCATTTTAGCCCGTTGTCAGTGCACACCAGCTACTAATGTGTAAGTGCAGAAGTTGCAATTGCTATTTAGCACATACTTCTCTAATCTCCAAATCAAAATTTAGGAACTCTGGTTAACCTAGTTTTCTGACGACTATTACTTGAGTGTCATACTTGAATCCCCTGCCGATATGCAGAAGTTATAAAGTGAACTTACAAACATTAGTAGCTGGTGCACTGACAACAGGCTAAAGTTAAATGCTTAAAAATGCAATACTGTTGCATTTGGAAATCGTACTATACAGCCAGCTTATAGTACAGAAAACTTTCCACTCTAAAATGAAGATGTAGATAGAAACTTTGTAACATAGGTAGATAACTTCTTACCTTTGACCATTATGTTGCAACTTGGTTAGGAAATCTATCTGGCACAGCTCATCACAAAGGGTATTTCCTCTAGGTCCAAAGAACCCTTGTCCCCTTTGTATTCTGCAAGGATTAGACCCACTATAGAATACAATGCCACCTTTGTATCTTATTAAACATGTCAAGCAGTTAGAGAGACCCCATACATTCCTAACAAAAACAAAACAAAAATATCATAAGACTGAAGTACCTGAGTTATGAACAGAAACTGGAGGCCTTGACCTTCTATTCAGCATCCCACAGACTCCTTAGGGTCTATCTGTGCCTTGTCTTCTGGGCCATTAGATATCCAACAGTCCAAAACCTCTTATTTCTCCACAAATCAAACAGTCCTGTGAACATTAGAACCAAAGATCTGAACCTGCTTCACAAATAAACAAATCATGGTGGAGAGACAGATTTGTCATACAACAAACACTTCTATAAAACATACTTCCTCTACAGATCAAGCAATGTGACACACTATCTTTCTTTAAGAAGGAAATAGAGAATTGGATGGGTATTCATAAAGTTATCCCAGGTATAACTGCTCTATTGCTCCTTGAGAAAGGAGGCAAGGTCTAACGATGGGTGCTGACAAGGAATAAATGGCCAGATGGTTCAATTGCCTTGAACATTCTATGATTCTGTATAAGACTGAATTAGATACAAACCAGCGTGATTTCATTAAAGGGAGAACAGCATTTACATGTATGCCTCACAAAACTCCAAACAAACAAATAAAAATATTACAAAAGCAGATAAAGGCAATGCAGTTGTAGTGCTTAATACAACATTTTATGCAGAAAAAATGACCGTGATGCTAAATGATGACAAGTTTTACCAAAAAAACAACGTGGGCATCTGTTAAAAAAGCATATGGTGTTGTTGATGCTTGTATAGAAGAATGTTTTTTAGATAATTTGATTGACAAAGAAACAGTGGAGTTTTTTAGAGAAGAAAAACCCAAACTGGGAAGGTTTTTTGGACTTCCTAAAATCCATAAAAACCTGAATTGCCCTGATTTTAGACCGATAGTAGCCAGTCAAGGCAGTAATACAAAACCTCTAGCCATCTTTGTAGATAAATATTTACAGAAGTTGGTCATACAAAGTACATCTTATATTAAAGATTCCTTTGAATTTAAAAGTTTAGTGAGGAATGTGAAAATAGATGATTCCATGTGGTTGGTTACAGCAGATATTGCCTCATTATACACAGTATACCAAATGTAGAAGGATTGGAAATGGTGAATAGGTAGCTTCGTACTTCAGGATTATTTAATACTAGACAAGTGAGATTGTTCACAGAAATGTTGGATGTTATTTTATCATATAATTGTTTTGAGTATAATGATGAAATATGGATACAGAAAATGGTGTGGCTATGGGGGCTGCTATGGCCCCCAGCTATGCAAATATAGTCTTGATGAACTGGGAAAAAGAAGTTATTTTAGAATCAGTTTTTTTCAAAAATTATCATCATGTATAGATGTTTTTTTGATGATTTGTTTTTTTTTTTATTTGGGAGGGTTCTGAAAAAGAACTCTTAGATTTTATTAAACATGGGAATGAATCCATGAGTTACCTTCAGCTGACATTTAATTATAGAAAGGACAACATTAATTTTTTCGACCTGAATGTGTACAGATCTAGCAATGATTTAAAAGTTAAGATTTATAAAAAGGAAGTGCAAAGTAACAGCTATCTCCATTACAATAGCATGCATAAGTTTAGCCTGCAAAAAAAAAAACATAGTGAAGGGGCAATTCACTAGAATAAGCAGGTTAACAGATAAGGGAGTTTTTTGAAAAAGAATGTGAAAAACTCAAAAGGAAATTTCAAGAAAGAGAGTACCCCAAGGACATCATTAACAATTCCTGGATGGAAGTAAAAAATGTAAGGGAACATAAGGTAGCAAATGTAAATAGCAACTCAAAAGAAAATGAAAAGGATTTTTCCTTAGCGTGTATTTTAGACAATTCAGTAGATGAAGGTAACATCAAAGGAATAATCAAGAATAATTGGAGATTCTTAATGAATTTTCAAGAAATTAAAAATGTTATAGGGGAAGACCCTGTCTTTGTCTCTAAAAGAGGAAAGAGTTTAAAATACTTTTTTTAAGAAAAGGAATTTATGTTCAAGTATGCCTGATGTTTTGGAAGTGGGGATGAAAAGATCTAACAGTTGTAAGTTATGTCAATATATGAAAGAAGTTAAGAATTTTTTAGTGACAGCAAGAAGCTTTGAAATTAGGTTGAATAATTTGTATAATCGCAGGTCCAAATATGTGGTATAAATGGCTTTGTGTGATTTATGTACAGCATTTTATATAAGAAGAACCATTAGAGAATCCTACATGAGAGTGATTGAACATATAAGACCAGTAGACAAGATTGATGTAAGCAATGCCTTGGCAAAACATGTTAAGCAAAAACATTTGTTAGAAAAAAAGAAGGCATGCTTCAAATTTGTAATAATTGATGAAGTCAATGGTTTTGATCATAGGTTTGATGCAAAAGATGAACTGGATTGGAGAGAATATTGCTGGCAAATTAAGCTGAATGCATGTGTATACCCTGGTTTAAATGATAGGGAAAACTTTAAAGTTGTTCTTAGAAGGAAAGGGTTAAGGCATTAAGTGCTTTGTGTCACATGCCATTGTTATTAAGTATTTAAATTAGCTTGTTCATTATACAACTTGGTCTGAAGAAGTTCCATGAAGGGAATTAAAGCACTTACCAGCTGGATTTTTATGTGATAAAGTCATTTTGTGTTTGAAAGCACTTACCAGTTGAATTTTTATGTGATAAAGTCATTTTGTGTTTTTATTAACATTTACATGTATGTCTGAGTTTTATGAAACCTTTAATCAAGCCTTGGAGAAGGTCTTGGGGGCATTCATAATTTATTTAGATCTAGCTAAGGCCATTGATAGCATGCACCATGATATTATTATTACATCTATCTAGTACACTGGAGTTAACCCATACATAATTAGATGGATTCAAAACTGGCTTCATGGATAGAGGTAGAAAGCAATTATTCTAGGTCAGGCATTTGACTGGTTCCAAGTCCACACTGGGGTCCCGCAGGCCTCCATACGCTACCCCATTCTTTTTAATACTATCTTCTCTTTCCTTCTATCAAGTTGCAACCATGCAGTTGACATACAATTTGAGTGTAAACTTGGCATCCAGAATGACAGACAGTGTTATTAATGCATAGCTGTGCAATATAATATCACAGTTAAAGAAAATGGTATTTCTATGAAAACTGAGAAGGTCCTATAAGGAGGACATACCCATATTGACAGAACAAGATCTTACTGTGGTCTCCAAAACCATAAAATGGTATAGAGATAATCATTAATAATAATAACCTATCCTTTAAAATGTCCTTGCATGGATATATATATCATGCATTAGACCAATAACTGAGTACAATTACATGTTTTGTGCTTATACCAAATAGACTTACAGTTGTTACAGTTTTTTCCTAGGAAATGTGGCCAAAGAATAATGATATATAGGGAAATGAGCTGTCTCAAGGCTCTTAAGATTTTGGGCTGATTTTCAATGTGTTATGGATATATCAAATATAATTTATTCTAAAGGTACAAAGCTATAAGTGATCCAGTATTAAGAACAGTGTTGGGATTGAAATTGTATGAAAATGAGAGAATGGTTAGGAACAATAACTGTTCTTATAAACGTTCTGCCTTCAAAACTGCAAAGGGTATAGGGATGTTTCTCTTTCTATTTCCACCTATTGGGATAGCATTCTTTTATTTATTAAATGTTCCCAATTCCACTGTTTTTTTTTTGGAAAAGCCCTAAAGTATAGTACCCAAGAATTCTGGATTCTGTGTTCCAAGTTAGTCTTTCTGCCTGAGCCAGTTATTCCAGAAACTATGTTGATATTTAGTCATTTAGTCAAATCCGACTCTGTGTGACCTCAAGGACTTTAGCATGTCAGGTCAGTCTGTCAAGAACAACTTCTCTAAGTTCTTACAAATTAATATTTTTCACTTCATTTAATTTATTTTGTGGTGGTGGTGCTGTGGTAGCGTTGTCACCTCACAGTAAGATGTTGTCCTGTTTGATTCTCAGCTACAGCGTCTTCTGTGTGGAGACATACGTGAATGGGCGTACCTTCATTGGAGGTTGGGCGTCAGAGCTGGCAACTCGGCATGTAAAAATCTACTGCCAATCATTAGCGGACCAGAATTCTGCTGTGGCGACCCCTAACCAGGAAAAGCCGAAAGACACAACAACAACTTCATTTAATTTATTTTATTTTATTTGCATTTGTTTACCAGGTAGTGTCCAACTGGGCTAGGTAGCCCGTTTTCAGTGGAGACCCGCGGAGAAAAGCTCCATTAATGTACAATACAATATTAGACATTTGATTAGCACTAAAAATAGTTACATACAACACAGAATCAACATCTGATCAGCACTAAAATAGTTACATGCAACACAGAGAATCAACAGGGTAGTACATCCTTAGATGTTTGATTAGCACTAGAATAGTTACATAACAAAGATCAGAGAATAAAGTAGGTAGTACATCTGTAGGATATTTGCTTACACAGTTGTAAGAAATTGTAAAGGGTTATTTGATAAGTTGCATATTTTTATGGGAGGTGAGCAGAAGGGAGAGGATTAGGCAGAAAGGGGGGGAGATATAGCGCTTAGGAGGTAAAGAGGTAAAAGTAGGTAGGTAAAAGAGGTAGTGCGGGGGAGAGATGTAGTGGGAAATGTAAAAAAAGAGGGAGTAAAAGTATTTTGGGAAGAGGTTAGGTAAATGTAAATGGAGGTATAGGACACTATCCAGGAGAGCAATATGGGCATAACCAGTTGTTATTGAGGTGTTCTTTTAGCCTGTGTTTGAAATCAGGATAGGATGGGGTACTTTGTAAGCTTAAGAGGAGGGAATTCCAATACTTAGCAATTTTGTTTGAATAGAGGGAGTCTCCGTGGGAGTTTTGGGAGTGAGTAAACTTGAGTAGTGGTTTGTTGGAGGATCTGAGGTCTCTGTTACTTGTTTGAGGCTGATTAAGGGAGGAGATGGCAGGGTAAGTGAGAGGGTTTTGAATAATTTTGTGGGTGAGGGCAAGTTGATTTAAAGTTAAGAGGTGAGGCAGTTCTAGCTAGTTCAATTGCTTTAGAGCAGTGCAGTGATGAGCTTTATGAGAGAGATTGGTTGCAAACTTAGCTATTTTGTTGTAGCAGGATTCTAGGTTTTGAAGGTCATTTTTACGTAAGTTGGTGAAAATTTGTGAGCAGCATAGCAGAGTAGACATAAGCTGAGATCTAGCTGTGGCTAGTCTTGCTTGAGGTGTTAAGAATGGTTTTGCTCTGTAGAGAGCACCGAGTTTTGCATGAACCTTTTTGATTGGGACATATGAATGCCAAATTTTAGGTGGCTGTCTATTGTTGTGCCATTTGCAGATAGAATAGGGGTGGGGGGAGAGGTGTACTTTTTAGCTTAGTTTGTAAAGTTTATTATCTTAGTTTTCTTTGGGTTGAGAATCAGTTGATGGCTAGTAAGAAAAGATTATCTTTCCTGGAATGCTTTTTGTGTCTTTTCCTGAAGTTCTAGTGGGGATGGGGCAGATAAGATGAGAGTAGTGTCATTATTGTAGCTAATGTGGTAGCTGATATGAGGTCATTAGTGAAAATGATAAATAAAAGGGGGACTAAAATGGACCCTTGAGGAACACCTGTGTTGACAGACAGTAAGGGAGAGAGGTTTTGGTCCCATTTGGTGGCTTGCTGTCGGTTTGATAGGTAACTGTGGAACCAAGACAGGGTTGACTGACAGATTGAAAGTGGCAAGTTTGTTTAGGAGAAGGTGGGATATGGTGTCAAAAGCTTTTGACATATCAAGGAATACAGCTGAGACAAATTCACCGTTGTTCATAAGGTGGTGAATGGTGTCTGAAAAAACAATAAGGGCAGTATTAGTACTGTGCTCGGGGCAGAAACCATGCTGTAAGTTAGCTAGAAGGTTATTTGATGTAAGGTGCTCTAGGAGTTGTTGGTGAATACATTTTTCAAGGGTTTTGGATATGGGTGGGAGTATTGCTATGGGGCAGTAATTTGCAATCTCTGTGGAGGGGCCTCCCTTGTGGAGAGGGGTGATATGGGCTATTTTCCAGAGGCTGGGCACATATTGTTCAATGATAGATCGATTGATGAGTATTGAGATAGGGTAGGCGATAGATGGGGCTGTGATCTTTAGGAATTCGTTTGGTAGGTGGTCAACAGCTAGGCTACAAGGTTTTAGCTTGCTTAGAAGCTTTTTTATAAAGGATGTTTGAATACGTTTAAAAGTGAGGGAGTCTGTTGAAGTAGATGTAGGGCAGGGGCAGTGAGTGGAGAGTTTTGCTGGCATTGTAGCAGGCTGGAGATAGAGTGTATGAAGTAAGAGTTGATCTGAGAGGCTAGAGGTTCAGAGGTATTCGAAGTGGAAGGAGAGGGGGTGGGGGGTCTGCCAGGGTTGAGGAGGAGACTGATATTCTGCAAGAATTTTTGAGGGTTATGGAGGTGTTTTTCTTGGGAGGAGTGGAAGTAATATCTTTTGTCCTGGTTGATTTTTGCCTTAGTTTGATTTCTAAGTTGCTGGTAATGTATAAGCATAAAATTGTCTTTGGAGGAGAGGTAGAGGGCTCTTGCTTTGTCCCTTTGTTTAATTAGTAGTTTTGTTCCAGGGGATAGCCAAGGCAGTTGTTTTGCTTTGGTGCAAATCTTTCTTGTTGGAGCTAGACTGTTTAGGATTTCAAGGAAAGTGTGCTTAAAGAAGTCTATTGCATGATCTAGTTGTAGATATGTAAGAGGTGACCAGTCACAGTTGAGAAGTAGTTGATTAAATAGGGTGGGGGAGAAATGTTTTTTGCTACGTATGTATTTATATGGACTGTGAGGTTTGATATGTAGTTTTTTGTGTAGCAGAAATGTGGAGGTATGGTCACTAATGCTTATGGAAACGCAGCCAGATTGGTGGTTGAAGTCTGGCTTATTAGTTAGTATCCAGTCTAGTAGTGATTGCCTTTTACTATGTTTATTGGTGCAGGTGGGGGAGTTTATGATTTGGGTGAAATTAAAGAGGTTGATGAAGGCTGATGGGTTGTCAGAGGAACAGGAGAACCAATCTAGGTTGAAGTCTCCTAGGATGATAATCTCTTGTGAAAAATAGGAGGAAGACCAGAAGAGGAGAAGTTCAATGTTTTGAAGGTTATTTCCAGGGGGCATATAGGTAGCAATGATTATTATCTACTTTTGGGCATTTATATTCAGGCAGGAGATGAGGATTTCTGCATTGGGGATGTCAGGGGGTGAGCAGTTTGGTTTGTCTAGTATTAGGGAGTGTTTATACATGATTGCAATACTTCCACCTTTCTTTTTTAGTCTATCATGTCTTATAATATTATAACTGTTGTATGTTATTTCTGAGTCTTTGATATGGGGTTTTGGCCAGGTTTTGGTGATGATTACTATGTCTGGAGCGTATGTGGCAAGGATAGCATGGACTTCAGAGGTTTTGTTCACAATGCTCCTTAGATTAAGGTTAGTAATCAATAGATCTGAATTTGAAACTTTAGGTAAGGGACAGTTGGTGTTGAGGTTTGGGTGGGGTTGTGGTTGAGAAGTGGGGAATGTGTAGTTTGGGCCTGGGTTGGGTGGATGTCTTCCTGTAGCTTTATGTGTGCAAGACTGTGGAGTAAAAGATTATGTAGTTTGGAGATAAGTAGATGGAATCTGATGTTGGGAAAGTGAGGTTGAGAGGGCTCAGCATGTTTGAGGGAAATAGATGGAAGTTTGAAGTTTGAAACAGTTGGGGACTTATATTGCTGTAGTGCAAGTATGACTGTTGATAGGCTGTGCTAGTATGTGAAGGGGTGCTGGTGTTGAAAGTTATTTGTGTAGATGTTTGATGCAGTACAGGTTAGGTAGTGTAGGCATAGTAGAGTAGAGATGTATGGGATTTTGAGGTGTAGTTGCATGTTAAAGTGGGGGAGTGAGTAGGGTGAGATAGGTAGGTGGATAGTAGTAGGTTCTATGGGGTAGACTGCATAGGGTGTGGAAATGTTAGTGAGAGTACTGGTGTAAGTGTGGCTGAAGTGGTATGGGAGTGAGTTAGAGAGAAGCTGTTGAGAGAGGAGATCTAAAAGGGGGTGTTGCTGGAGAGTGGAGGAATGTGTGAGGGGTGGGGAGTAGGGAGGAGGAGGTGTTTGTGACAGGAAAAGGAGTGGCTATAAATTTAGGGAGAGTGGGGGTGGGTGGGAATGGGGGTAGGATAGATGAGTGGTGAGAGCCCGAGCATAGTAAGGGTGAACAGAGCAGGTCTGAACTTGCTGGGATGTGCAGTAACAAAAAAACTATTAGTGAGCCGATGTAGTAGACTAACAGGTTAGTTCAGCACAAGTTGCAATGTAATGTCTAATGATGTAAGGAAGTAGAAGGGATTACAGTGTAGTGTTGGTGGGGTGTATGTGAAAGAACCTGGGGCAAGGTATCTACCATGGAGTAGCTAGTAGTAGGCTAGAGGGAGAGAACAGAGATGCTTGTGTGTAATAGGAGTTTTTGCTAAGCAGGAAAAGAAAATAAATACAGTTTCTGTTAAGCAGGAAAAGAAATTCAGTAAAAGTAAAGATATAGAATAAAAGCAAGGTAAAACTAGGGGAAATAGTTAAAAAAACAAGTGCAGAAATAGAGGTGAGACTTTATATTAAAAAGTGTCTACACCACAGAGAGAAAGCTACTTGTGAGCCTTTGTTCAGGTGTGCCAGCCAGGACAGTATTCTTTACAGCTTCAAATATTATTAAAAACAATGTATGTTTAAGTAGCAAACAGTGCAGTTTCATTTAAGAGATAGTACTAACATACATAATATCGGCCGCAGGATGTGGCTCAAAGCAATAGTTAAGGCCGGTTGCTGTTTGGGCTGGTGATTCATCCTTCACTGGTGGGGGTTTAGAAAAGCCGCAAATAGTAGAGCCAATAATATCGGCTGCAGGATATGGCTCAAAGCAATGGTTAAGGCCGGTTGCTGTTTGGGCTGGTGATTTATCCTTCACTGGTGGGGGTTTAGAAAAGCCGCAAATAGTAGGGCCAATAATATCGGCTGCAGGATATGGCTCAAAGCAATGGTTAAGGCCGGTTGCTTTTTGGACTGGTAATTCGTCCTTCACTGGTGAGGATTTAGAAAAGCCGCAAATAGTAGAGCCAATAATATCAGCCGCAGGATATGGCTCAAAGCAATAGTTAATGCTGGTTGCTGTTTGGGCTGGTGATTCGTCCTTTACTGGTGGGGGTTTAGAAAAGCTGCAAATAGTAGAGCCAATAATATCAGCTGCAGGATATGGCTCAAAGCAATGGTTAAGGCCAGTTGCTGTTTGGGCTGGTGATTCGTCCTTCACTGGTGGGGGTTTAGAAAAGCCGCAAATAGTAGAGCCAAAGGCTGGCACGCTAAGGAGGGGGAAACCGGACTTAATGTTATCCATTAACCTTAGTCTCTGCTGACCCCTTTTTTGCCTTTGATCTTTGCCACTATCATTGCCTTCTCTAGTGAGTCCTGTGCATCAAGTGGCCAGAGTATTTAAGTTTTAGTTTTACTATCAAGCCTTCCAGTCAACAGTTTGCATTTATTTCTTTTAAGTATTGACTAGTTATATCTTCTTGCAGTTCATGGAATTCTCAAAGTTTTCTCCAGCACTATAGTTTAAAAGCATGAATTTTTTGGCACATAGCCTTACTTATATTCCAGCTCTCTCAGCTGTGAGTTACTTCTGGGAAAAACATATCTATCATTATATAGACCTGTACTGACAATGTGATATTTATGCTCTTTAAAATCTTAGACATATTTACCATAGCTTTCCATCTAAAAAGCGTATTTTGATTTAATGCCTGCAATCAGCATCTGGAAAGCTCTTTGGGCCCAGAAAAATAAAGTGTGTTACTGCATTGACTTCTTCACCATATACTTGCAAATAATTGGTTTGGCTATCACCTTCATCAAACAGGTTCTTCAAATCTTCTCACTTACAGCCATTTGTGTGCTATCATCTCTATATCTCCATTTGTAAATAGTTTTTCCCGCCAATTTTTACACCCACATCTGATTCAGCTTAACCAAGCATTTGACCTGATACATTCAGCATATAAATTGAGTAAGCAGGATGTCAGTATACAGACTTGTCTTACTCCTTTTCAAATCTTGAACGTATCAATCATTCCATATTCATTTCTAATTGATGCTTCTTTTTCTGCATACAGATTCCTCAGAAGTCAAATGAGGTGACCCGTTATCTCCATTTCTCTAAACATTTGTCAAAGTTTTTTATGGTCCACACAGTCAAAGACTTTAGAGTAACCAATAAAGCAGAAGTAAATATTCTTCCTGAGCTTCCTTGCTTTCTCCATTATCCATTTGACCTGTGACATCTCTGCTCCTTCTGAAACCTTTTTGTATGTGTGGCAGTCCATATTCCATACATTGCCAGAGTCTGGCTTCAAGGATCTTGATCATTACCTTGCTAGAATGTGAAATAAGTGCAATTGTTAGATATTCTAAACACTCTTTCATATTGCCCTTTTTGAGACTGGAACATAAACTAATACATTTTCCAAGCTACTGTGCACTGTCCTGCTTTCCAAACTGGCTGGTAAATTCTAAGCTGCACTGTAACAACATTGTATTGCAGGATTCTAAGCAATTCAGATGGAATTTGGAGCTCCTGCATCCTTGTTAATAAAGTTTTCAAGGGCCATTAAACTGCCTATAAATCAAAAACATACCATTGTATGTATTAGTAATGTTACATCTATCTTATATAGTTCTTCAGAATATTCTTGATACTTCACCTCATCTTAGTAGCTTCTGCTTCTATTATAACAGTACCTTCTTCTATATCTACCCAATTACCCCATTTCTCTTTTTCACTTATGCATACCTTGTTTGATCATCTGTTAAAGCACTTCATTCATAGAGTATTGGTCTACCTTTCTGCATCAGTATTGCACACAGTCTCTGTTATCTCATGTCAATGTATAGCACAGTTGACTGAGTCATATCATAGAACTTAACTGTAGTGACCTTTATAACAAGCCTTTTTAGAATCTGTAAGTGCTGACCAAAACCACTCCATGCAGTGTTGCAGCAGTTTTCTTAGAAGCACTGTGATACCTGATAAATGGTACATCCAGCCATCTTCCAGGAAATCTCATAACTAAGACCTAGTATCTATTAAGGCATCTGTTCACTACAGCATTGACTTCTACTCAATCTAGCTTCAGTTATGCTGATGTCAAAATATGGCCCACTTATTTCTGGTTAGCCTGTCCAACAGAGTGATTAGATAATTGCTTGATTAACCATGAGTGATGTGCTGGTAACTGCTGCTTAACCACGAGTAATGTGCTGGTAACTGCATTCCTTTTAGCATCAGAAATAACTTTGTTTAACTACATTGTAGAAGAATTTGAGATGATTTCATGATTTTGCTAGTTTGCAAATTGTTTTCTGCTTGAATACTGTGGGCCGATTTAATATTTTTTCAAAGCTACAACTTGAAATATAAGTTTATGTTTCATTGCTTCTGACAATTTAGCAAAATCGGATGCACAGGATTAACTTTTTGTTCAGCATATATGATCAAAGTGGGATCACTACAGCCATTCATGGCCCAGCTTCTCAAATTCCCATAACTCTAGCCAAGGACTCAAACAGTTATTATCTCATCAGACCAGCTGCACCATCTGCTTACATCCTCGGAGACATTCAAAAGAAAGTGCTTGTCTCAGACCAGATACATGGAGAAGTGTGCTGTGAGGTTTAAGGAAGGGGATGGAGACTGTAATGTTGTCTTTAGGGTTAAGGTAGAGGATGGGGATTTTAGGTTTAGGTAGCGATAGGTACTTTGCAGTTAAGAAGAGTATAACAAGCAAAACTATTAAACAATAAAACCACCAACACACTTTCACCAGTTTTACATATAACCAAAAAAGTACAATCCACACATATTTAACATTTCAAATCCTCCATTCCAAAATTTCCTATTAAACAATAAACATAAAAAATAAACTTTACTTTCCTGAGGCATTCTTTAACAAATGTCTCATATAATCTCCATCTTTCTGCTATTCTCTGATCGTTGCATAAGTAACACCTACTTGGCCCATCTGCCTATTAAATTCTCCAGATCTCCATTATGCTTGCATTTGCTTGAACCTCTTATGTATCTTCTTACCAATCCATTTCCGTATTCTTCCTATCCATCAACAGTCCAAATTCTCCCTGTACTCCACAACATTTGCTATTTTCCATTCTTTTCAATTCCTTTTCCTTGCTTCACCAGCTGTGATTGGCATCTCCTCCCTTCCTTCCTATCCCAACCTAGAAAGTCCTGTTATATGTCCAACAAGCAGAATTTCCAATGACATTTACATATTTTCCAAAAACTCTGTTCCATACATTAAATGCTTCTTCCCATAAAACCTTTACTTCCTTTCATGGCCACAACATATATATTTAATCTGCATTCCCTTCCATTCAGCTCTAAAAATGCATTGATTTCCACATATGAAAGTGCATGCAGGCATCCTATACTATTAATGTTTTAATTGACAGTAAACGTCACTTACAAGTCCTATTGAATTTGACACTGGTCTATTTCCTGAACCATATTCCATATTTTATCTTTTCCCCAATATTTGCTCTGTGTCCCTGTCTCACCCATCTGGCCTTCAATGTGCCCATAACCTCTACAGCAGTTTTCATCCCCAGATGTTTCTCTCTCTCTCTCTGTATATATATATATATATATATATATATATATATATATATATATATATATATATATATATATATATATATATATATATACACACATATATATATCTATACACACACACACACATATATATATATATATATATATATATATATATATATATATATATATGTATATACACACACACACACAGATATCTATATCTATATCTATATCTATCTATCTATATATATATATATATATATATATATATATATATATATATATATATAGGTTCATAGATAGGTACTAGGCTATTGGCCCTAGGGCCTATATAAGCCTAGCCAAACAGTACCCTTGCTTTTGCCACCCAAGAAAATTATTTTACTGTGCCCCTGTAAAGCAGAACCAGAGAAGTGATCCCCGGGGTGAATTTCCTATCTCCCATCCAATCATCAAGATTTTTTTTGAAGAGTGCTAATGAGGAGCTTTGTTTGATACAGATAGGTAGTTTGTTCCAGAGTATGGGATGTCTCTGTGACAGGAATCTATCCCTCCAGCATGTTCTGTTTATTGTGGTGACAAGGTTTAGGTCCCTAGAGCATGTAGCTCGGAGGGATTGGGACTTCTTTAAGTGGAGCATGTCCAACAGCTCTGGGTTTGTCATAGCTTTGTATGTTAGGCAGAGATCGCCTCTGAGTAGGCGATATGCGACAGAGTAAAACTGGAGTTTTTTGAGACGGTCTGCATAGGGCATCTGTTTGAGGCTGGTAATCCTCTTTGTGAGGTATTTCTGCGGCCTTTCCAGTTGTTGTAGATGTCTTGTGAGGTACATACCAAAAGGGGCATTGTACTCTATTATGGGTCTAATGAGTGACGAGTAGAGGGGAACAATGACCTCTTTTTTTCTGGACGAGAAACCTTTTGTGATGAGGTGTGCCACGTAGAATGATTTCCTGACTACTGTGGCGATGTGATTATCAAAGGAGAGACTACTGTCCACCTGTGTCCCAAGTTCTCTTATCACACTTTCAGTGTTAAGTAGACTACCACCTATGTGGTAGCTCATGGGTACAGAGTTTTTACCAAAAGAGATGACAATGCACTTTTTGGCATTGAGCTTGAGGCCATGGCTTTGACACCAGGCATCTGTCTCAGTGAGGCCCTTTTGTAGGATGTCCACATTGTTAGGACTTTCGATTATGGCTCCTAGTTTGCAGTCATCTGCGAACTTCATTAGCCAAAGACCCTCTATGTTATCCTGTAGTTCAGAAAAGTAGATACCAAACAGGAGAGGACCCAAGACTGAACCCTGTGGTACTTCACTTGTCACTGGTCTGAAGTCGTATTTGGATTCTGCTACTTTCACAGTGTGGGCTCTGTCAGTGAGCCAGTTGGCAACCCATCTTGTAACACAGGGATTTATACCTAGTTTACTGAGTTTATCTATAATTCCAGAGTGGGGGATGGTGTCAAAAGCCTTGGCAAGATCTAGACAGGCTGTGTGAACCACCTTACCTTCATCTACGGCTTTGGTGACTGCTTCAAAGAAGTCAATTCAGCTTTGGTGACTGCTTCAAAGAAGTCAGTTAGGTTTAGGAGACATGATATGCCTTTTACAAACCCAAACTGGGTGGAGTCCAGAGTTTGGAGATTCCCAATGTCTTTGTTTATAAGTTCCATGATGATACATTATATGGTCTTGCAGACCAGGCTCGCTAATGGGGCAGTAGTTCCCGGGGCCCATGGTGGCTCCCCTTTGTAGAGTCGGATAACCATTGCTGTGCTCCATTCAGTGGGCACAAAGCCTGATGTGAGGCTATGATTGAACATGGTGCTTAGGTGGGGTACCAGTTCATTCTGCAGTTCATGTAGAATGCAGCCTGGGATGTTGTCAGGTCCCATGGATGCTGTGTTCTTGGCTTTGGAGAGTGTGCTTTTTACCTATGCACTGTGATTACAGGAACTTTGCATTCTTCCTGTATAGAAATGGGCCCTTTAGGGGGTGAGAGGGGGGGTAAAGTTAGCACTGAACCTATCTGCCAGGATGTTGGCAATATCAGTTGGTTCTGTATATTTAGTGTCATTGTGCTGTAACTCAGAGCAGATCTGAGTGTTGCCATTGAGATTCTTGACATAGCTATAGAATGCTTTGTGGTTGTCTTTAGAATCAGTGGCAATTTTGTTTTCGTAACTAGCTTTGGAGGATTTTATGAGGGATCTCAGCTTCTTGCTGAGGCTGACCAGAGAGTTCCTCCAATCATGGGATTTTATTCTTTTCAGCAATAGTTTCTTTCTTCTGTTGCAAAGTTTGTTTATGGCAGTGGACCACCAGATTGGCTTAATTTTTTTGGAGGATAGCATCTTGGTTCTGTTAGGGATAGCCTAATCCATACACTCGTGTAACTGCTTATAAAGTGCATTTGTGTAGGATTCAGCACAGTGTATACAAGAACTACCTGGGAACCCGATGCAGAGATGCCATGAACTCCTCTGTATCTATTCATGGTGGTTCAGTTGGCAGACTACTTTCCATGTCCCTCTGCACAAGTGTCAGGCAGGCTGCCTTAGTTTTTCTCACACTGATCATGTCAGTGACCCATCCTCTGACCTGGTGATGAGTCTGATTTTGACCACTGACAGCATTTATTTATCCTATCACGTCTCAACAAGCACACTTACATCCTGCTCATATCTTTCATAACTGACCATCCACACTGTATGCATATGGAAGACCTGAAGCACAATCTCATTCTCTGCATGGAAGAACTTGCACTTTCTTAGCCTCCCACGTTGTGGCATGGCTATTTGAAATGGAAAGAAAATATGCTTGGGAGAATTATCGTGGTCATACCTAACATAACCCTACACAGCCACAAGATATATGCAGCAGAGGTGGCAAGACCCATGAGCCTTTGAAATATGTAAGAGTGGGAGACTGGCTACACATGTATTTATCTGGGACACATAGGAAGGTATGATGTGCTCCCAGTCAGGGTGTGGGACTCACATGACTTAGGCAGGTGTCAAAAAGTAACCTTGAGGGGGACATGAGGCAAACACATGCAGTTATATGTGACTGCCGCTGACATTTGTAGATGCCTATGTTACATAGTCATACAATTTGCACACACAGTCTTGGAAGACCTTATCAGTGGATAAATGGCTAATTTACACACCCAGTGTACATGGCACAAGTCTCAACAGTATCTGAGTGGTACTGCTGATTAACATTCCTGCATGTAAATTACAAAACACCTAGGTGCCTTCCTTTATGCTTGGTACCTTCTCATTCCCTCATGTAGGACATCAAATGCAAGCTTATACTTTTGCCTTATCTGTTTCATAATTTTGCTCTAATATGTACTGTACTATTGTATTTTTGTGTAGAGATTTTCTCCCCGGGCCTTTGCTGTAAACGGGCTATCAATCCAATCGGACTATCCCAGTAAACAAATGTAAAATAAAATAAAAAAATAAATAAAATAAATGTGTATGCAGCCTTCAGCTCAACAGTGGCAAACAACATTACATTCTGTAGGCAGCAAATGCAATTGCCTCAGAGTATATGCAGATGTTTCTGTATGTGGGTATGTGTGTACAGGCCTTACATTTCCCCACTCAACTCCCCAAAAAATGTTAGGTAGCACACTACCTGACAAATAATGTGACGATGATCTTTAGCATCACACAGGTAATAGGGATTATATCCCCTTGACTAATTCCTCACTGATCCCAGTCAGGTGTGTGCATATCTGCATGATGGGAAGTATTGGATACATACAGTAAGATTTACCTGACTCAATGCATGTTTTTTTTCCCAACCAGCAACTTCTGTGATATCCTGGATGCTTCAACAGCATAAGCAGTACATATGGGTTAGGGGGAGTGGAATGTGCGGAAGCGCAACCTGTAAACGTTGCGGGCCTGAAGGGCTGCTGGATATAGTTCCATAGTGTATGGTTAACGTTTCACTATGCTAAGGGTTCACTATCCATTCTCCCAACAAATCCACAGTACAACTCTCCTTGCAACCTGCATACAACTAATAACATAATGGCATGTAACGTGTTTGATGTCCTTTAGAGTAATATACGCATCACACATTCACCAGCCGCCCCCACTTCTGGCAAGAACATAACACAAGCAGTACTGTATCAGTTTCTGTTGTACATTTCTTTCACTGCAGAACTTCAGCCAACTGTCATATCAGCAGCATTAGGCTGAAAAGTCATTCCTTACCCCAGAGGTATGCTTATACAATAGCAACATACAAAACACTCATCAATGAGTAGGAATGTAGATTGCAACCCCCATTTACTCCCTAGCAAGGCTGCCGTGGCAGTACACCCTCCATCAAGGCAGCACAGTAATGGTGTAGCTGTTCCTTGAAACACCAACACAGAGGAACCCTGTAGTAGCAGTGTGTCATGGATATATGAAGCATCACAAGAACACAAGCATAACAAATGCTAACAAGAACATTTCCCACTCACTTCCTTTCAGAATAATCTGTCACTTGCAGAAATCCTTCTAAGCAATTTCCAACACTGCTTTGTCTGTTGCTGCTTAGCAGTCTTCTGCAAAGTGATGATGCCCTTGGCAGATGCGGGAGCTTATACTCTGCAGTTTCAAAGCTTCTAGTGTAGTGTTATGCTAATGAGACACAATATCATGCATGTTTTGGAATCATATGTTTTTTTCTCACAGTAACAATAACCAGTGCCACTCTAAGAGGCTTACTCACCTATGTGTACTCTCAAGCAACCAAAAAATGCAATGCTTACCCAACTGTGGGTCAATGAACCCCCCTCACACACACACACACACACACACACACGCACACAGATATGGAGGGATATATTTTGCTTCTTTAGCCAATAAAGCTAAAGAGTAAAACTGCTATCACAGTTAGGCACTATGAAATGTGTCCACTTCTGCCGAGCTGCTGCTCATACCCTAACACCACGGATGTCTAAACTAAGCACAGTGGCACCATGAATGGTCATGCTAACTAGTTGCCTGATGTTGCTCATCATGTGCTGACAATATCAATGTGTGTGACAGTGACAGGGCTACCATAGTTCTGTGAACTATGACTTGTTGAATGGCCTTTGCTTCACAGGGTACTGATGTCAGCAGGGCTCCCAAATGGTGCAGCAAGGAAAGCAAGATCCTTCTCTTCCATTTGCATTGGGACCATCAGGAGCACCTGATTGGGGACTCCTATGAGAGGCTCTAGCATAAAGTAGATGCCTGGCACAGTCTTGCCAGTGTGATGTCTAATGCCATGCTTTTTTTATAGGTGCAAGGGCATCATGGCATCCCATTTGTTTGCAGAGGGGAAATAAAACTTTAGTATGTATAGGCATTGTGCTTTCCACATCTACAAGCAGAACAAGCAGTAATAGGTTATGCAGGCATGTGTTCATTCTGAAGTGCATCTCTCTGTCACTGATATAATGGGTGGTCCTACAAGCATGACCTGAGTTGACTGAACACCTCAGGAGGCTACACAATGGGGAAATTAATACTTGTGTTATTGGGGGTGAGGAGGCATGTTTGGATGACTGTTCTAGGGGGCAAGTGTGAGTCATGGTTTATGAGGGGAATGTATTTTTGTTGGGGGAAAGACTATGTTGGGGACCTATATCAGATTGTAGCTGTGTGCCCAGTAGCACCATATTGCCTGTGCTTTGGTCCAATATATTTTTCCCCAACATACACCTGGTTGCCTTGCTATCAGCATGTTATGTTGGCTACAGTGTGTCATTTCTATGTACAGTGTTTGGAGGGGCCCACAAAGACAGTAGTCTGTACATTGGTCATGACATTTTCCACCCAGGACTATCCCGTGCCACTATTGCACCATCCACACCTTCACACACAGTCACATCAGTGGAACTGTCACACTGCAAAACTGCATGCGCACCCTACCATACAACCTTGGAGTACTGCATGTAGGTAGCACTATATGAAGTGACCTGCTATCTTTTTTACTGCTTCTGTAGTACACGGATGCAAAGCAATCTGATCAGCCATATGTCACATAACTAATACTAATGTTTTTTTTTCTCTCCCTTGCCTTGTTGCTATCCTTTTTTATATTTGATTTAATGTTTGCTGTTTTATATCCATCCGCTTATGTTTCCATTTTATGCATTATCTGCCACAGCTGTTTTATTGCCACAGGACAAGTTCTTACTCCTATCAAACCTGCTATTCTTGTGCCAGGACTGCTTCCATGTCTGGTGCTGTGGGGGTGGGAGAGGAAGGACTGGCCTGGTTGCATCCCCCCCCCCCCCGTGGCCTCTGAAGTCATTTACCAGAGGAAACTGTTATTCCTTCTGATGGCATTGCCAGGGGATTGCAGTTTGTCACATGGTGAGAGTTGGCAGAGGTGGTAGGGGATTGGTAGACTAGTGTTTAAAAGCCCACTTTGTCCACCAGCAGAGTTTCCTTGGGAAGCTTGAAAGGTCACACCACTGCCTGGCTCTGCCCTTACCTTCTCAGGAAGGACACTTCAGGAAGGGTGATCTGTCCAGGCAGTATCACCTTATCCCCCATCACAGTGTTCCACTTCCTTGTATGTCACCTCAATCCTCTGTTTACAGCCATCTCCATCATCTCTGTCCTCCCTCTGTCTGTATGTCTGCAATTCCAGTGTCAGACCAATTTCCATGTGGGTCAGCACTGCCCCTGTTAGTCGTTATCTGTATTTAATGTTTGTGCTGCTGCTTCAGTGTGCCCTCTTCCTATCCTCTCCCTTGCCCTTACATCAGTCCCCATCTTTGTTTCTTCAATAAAAGAATGGGGTGCCTATACTAATACAAATCCCTGCTCCCCACTCCCATTCTTACCACCCCTCTACAACAACTTTCCCATACACCCCATTCCATCCCATTTAAACTAAAAATAGATATACGTAATGCTGAACCCCATTTATTGTGGCTTCCAGCTATTCTTGTAATGTCACTATGTAGCATATGAGCACACACTTAGGCAAGTACCTGCTGCTTGCAGGCATGTAATTGGTACTTGCTTGCTACTTCTCTTTGCATCATTTCTGGTCACAATTACAATAAATTCTCTATCTCTACTAAGCATACATCTGAACTGTCCAGATTTTTACAGAATGTCCAGATTTTTACCTAACTTTTTGGTCTGTTTCTCATGAAATTTCTAGTTTTTTGGCAAATCACCAATGATTGTAGTCACCAAATAATGACATATATTTGAGTTTCTGACTTCAAATCATTCATAAAATGCATGCTAACACAAATCCTGTTATTCTAGCAACTTTCTACGTTTATAAGAACAATAATTAAACTGCCCCTATTTTTGGGTCTTTGCTCCCACATAACTTTAGGCTTTGTCCTGATTTTTTGTGCTAAGAGGTTAAGAAGAATGCTGCCAAGCCTGCCATTTCTGCAGATAGCTTTTTTAATTAGTAGCAGCTTGGGCCACAGAATTCCAGATAATCAATTGATTTAACTTGGAGCTGCATCTTGACACACCTCAGTACCCTCAGCGTGATTCGGGTAGACGTGTTTCTGAATCCTGGTTTCTTTGGCTTTCCTGCTCTTCCACCAGTGATGAGCTACAGCTCACATTTGTGAATTAAAAGCTTCCAATTTTCAGACAGACTGCACTGTAGCTTCAGAAACACTGCAGTCATTCTGAGTAAACATATAATTGTAGTAATGCAAAAAAAAGATAAGTGGCACACTGTTTTTCATTAGCGAGATTCAGTAACATAATATTTTGTGAAAGTGAGACGTGAAATGTGAAAAATATTAATCTCTTGACACTTTATGCATAATTCAGAATGTGAAAGACACATTAGCATTCATGCTGTCAAAACATGAAAAAAACAAACATTTTTTGTGACGACTTCATCAAAATGTGAAAAACAAAATGTTTACTATGGTTCATCTTATAGACAAGATACAGTCATCACATCAAACAGTAGAAACTATTCTATTTTTTTGCCCTTTTGACAGAGTCTATGTTAAATGTTCGAACATCCAAAATGTCAAACATTACATGGTCGAGACCAAATGCTCGACATTTGGATGTTTGAACATTAAAAAAAAAAAAAAAAAAAAAAAAAAAAGAAGCACAGAAAAAAAACACTTTAACAGTATAGGCAGGGGGACAAGACCCCCTGCACCCCCCTACTTAAATATACCAACTCCAAGACTGCACTTCAGTGCAGAAAAGGGAAATTCTCCCTATCTGCACTGTACAGTGCCGTTGAAAGTCTAACTTCAAGCACTCAAAATTTTGAACGTTTGGTCTTGACCATGTAACATTCGAAATTTTGAGCGTTCGAAGATTTGACAGGTACCCTTTTGACATTTCTAAAAATCACAGAGTGGATATTGAGCAATAATTTTAATATTGGTGTCACAAGCTTCACTTTTCTTCTGACACCTTCTATAGAAGTAGCTCAGGAAAGATCTAGAATGAAGAGGTGAGAGGCAAAAGACTTGTAGTTACATGGCATACATCACCTTATGGTAACACCTGTCCTTAAACAGAATAATACCATACAGGAGTTTGTCTTCCCACAGAAAAGATTTATTTCAGATGCTGTTTTAACTAGTGTGTTTCATTCAAAATGATCTTTGAATTCTTTGTTTTTGATCAGCCATCATAAGTCCAATTTGCATTAGCAATACATACATAAGAGTAATTATGTATGGGTTCATTACCCAGAAATATGACATTAGATTTTCCTACAAGATAGCATTTATAAGATATTAACTGTAATACTACATGACATTTACAATTTAATATTTCCAAATGCAGGTATTAACTTTGAAAGCATATATCTGCTATGTCATAGTCAAATATATGATTCAGTTTGTCATATCATGCTACTGTTTTATGACACATTAATGCCTTCCTGTTATATCTGGATGTGATAAAGATGTACATATTTATTTCTCATATTGGTTTATATATTAAAATATAAAATGTAATATGACATACCATTAATCTAATTCTCTCTTTGTTGTCTTCCTCTCCCTGTCTGTCTCTCTGTTTTTCATATATATGTATATATGTGTTTGTGTGTATATAAATATGTATATATATATATATATATATATATATATATATTTTTTTTTTTTTTTTTTTTGCAGTTTTTAATACATTGTTGCTGAAACCAAATGTCTATCATCCCAGGGAACTGGATAGACCACTGCAATTTGGCCTTCCATGCTGTCACAGGTGGCTATGGCAGCACCACCACAGGTAGCACAGATGCCTAGCAAATCTGGGCTGCAACCTGTCAGTGTTTCCTCCACAATTCCTGCCCTACCTGCTTTACCTGCATCAGGTAGTTTTGCCCTGGCTGCTGGTGCAGTGGTACCCTCCGGGAGTAATAGTAGTGGAGGTGGGAAATTTCTCATCCATAAGGAGCTGACAGGGCTGAATGAGGACATAATAGAGAGGGAACTCACTGCCTGAAATATCAGGGTTTAAAAGGTTCTGTGTCATAATGCCAAAACAGTGCCACATCCAGCACTTTCTCAGACAATTGACACAGGAGATAGTGATGACAGTTCTGAGGGTGTGGACTAGATTATCACTGTTGAGAAGCTGGATATGGAAGCTCCTCATATTGTCCCTGCCTATCCTCTGTCATGGTGTCCCCTAACCTTTTGTGTCCATTAGCATCATTCTTTGTCTTGTTTATCTTGTATGTCTGCACCCACTACTTAACCTACCCTACCTGCCTGACCCTCTCATTCCTAAGCACATTCCCCAACATTCCACTCTCACCAAAAATAAATAAATACATTGGCACATGTCTCACAATAATTAGTAAGTAAACAAATGAATGAATTACTCCCCATACATAGCTCTCCACTTTGCCTGTGTGCCATCTTGACACACTTGATTTGGAACAATTGACTATATAACTTTATTCTGTTGTTGTTACCCATCTTTGGTGAGGTGATTCTCCAAAGTCATGAAATTCTATGTACAAGTCTACATTTATGTTGTGAAGAAGTGGATAGATACGACACTGTCCAGCAACCATCTTGTAAATTCCTGTATTCTTTCCCCTGTGTCTTACCCTCTGCTTGCCACCCATTTTCACCACTATCATATAAACTCCTTTTTCACGTTTAATCATGTTAAAAAATAGAATCAAAAAGCCTTCTCTTTTTTGTCTTCAGCATTTGTATGGAGGTTGGCAGTGAGCACCAGTGCTGAGTGATGGTGAACGGTGTTTAACATCCTATGGCAAAAGCTGAAGATTTCAATTTCAGCTGTACTAGCAACTTTCACTTCCTGCAGATGTGCTTCAGTCTGCTGCACTAAAGCAATATAGAGCAAAGGCAGATTAAAGGCCCTAGTTTGAAACAGTTACTCTAACAGTTCTTAGGCTGCCGGATATAATGAGCTAGAAGTTCCTATGTGGTGTGTTGAGATAATTCTCCTATCTATAGACTGATGTTTTTGGATAGTGTCAAGGGTTCAATTACAGCTGTATGTGAAATTATTATTTCATGATATTTTATATTCCTATTGCATGTTTAATTGCAAAATATCTGTATATATCTCCAGTTGCAACATTTTATTAACATACCATTTGAGTCATGCAGCAAGAAAGCATTTGCAAAAACATTCCATCAGCAACAGAGACACTTAATAATCCCCCTTATCCTGCTTATGTCTTAATCTTGTTTCTAGTCTCCTACTCCTTCTTGCTTCCTTTAGCAACTACAGAGCATAACAGAGTAATAATGAGGAACACCTAAGAGTAACACACCAGAAAGATGGTCCTGAATGTACCATAAACAACTCCTGCTATTTCTCTCTCTGTCTCTCTGTCTCTCTCCTTTCACCCCTTCTGCTTCAGTACGTTGTCACTGTCCCTTCAATTGTATGATTTACAGTGTATGAAGTAGGAGTTCTTTTGTGGTGTGCAGAGAAAACACTAAGATGTAAAACATGCATTTTTGTAATCTTTCAGTGGTTCCTATCCAGACATATGCAGACTATTATTGACTGTTTTAGTGGACTATTTCATTGCGTAGCTGTTGCCTACATATTGTTTTGCGCTCCCATTATCATGCCTCTTTATAATCCACGTGCCTCCTGCTCGTGGCCACATCTTGTGAGTTTTTTCCCTTTGGCCACATTACTTTCAAGCCCTTCATGCTACTGTGCTTAGCTAAGTACAGTCAGACTACTCTTCTCTTGAGCAGGCTGAAGAGTTGAATGTGCACCATGTAGAATGTTCCAATTTCAAATATTGTTTGGAAGCATTCAGCACTGCATTTAGTATGCTTCTGGCTGTAATGTACACCTTACGTAATGTTAAAATTGTCATTCTTGTCATGAAGCTCGATGCCTACATTCTCCCTGGCCTCGTTATTTTGTGACTGTCCCTTTAAACCAATAAAATTAAGGCTGCTTATGCCTCAATCATGGTTATACTCTCCAACCCCTGATTGCATTTCCTATTGGAAACATTTGATTGTACATAGCATGACAGATTACTTTTCAGGAAAAACGTAACAGTAACACTTCCCATAGGTGATAAAATGCCACACAAAAATATAGCATTCTTTAAGCATCTCTATCCCTGTTTCCATGTCTCTATCTGTTCCTACTTCTGTATCATCACTTTTTACTATCTCATATTTATTTGGCTGCTGAAGGTAATCTACATGTTATAGGATTTTACAACTGACGTGAGTGCAATGAAGAATAATACATGCATACATACATTTTCCTTTGCTTTAATTTGTTGTCATATTTGAACTTTGTGAAGTAGGTGTTCTTAGGTGGAGGGGTTATGTAATACTCAGGTCTATAGATTTGTTTGGGAATACTAATAAGGTTGCAATCCAGATGCACACCAAACTGTTTTTGAATGTTTTGCATGACTCCTGTGGGTGTAAGTATTGCCTACATGTTTCCTTAACACACTATTATCCTGCTGCTGTATTACTGTACCTGCTTCTTATTGGGAACACTGCATTGTACAGATCTTGCCTAAATAATTATGACGACAAACTAAAAAGTAATACAACATAAATATGTGCAGAAATGAGCAATAAACTAATCTCTTAATATGTCTGTATGTGTATTCCTGTCACCAGCTGTCCAATTCTTCCCAACACTTCTGTGTCATCATGTAAACCTCCTCAACTCAAACTTGTTTCCATAAGCCATGTCTCCACCAGCAATAACATGCTTGGTCCCTAAGTTGTTTCATAATACACCTGCCTCATACATGTAAGAATTGAAGAACTGCAACTGTCATGACAGATGTGTAAATCATAACACCTGAAACATGAATGTAAGACATATCTGTTTTGTATTTCATCAGATTCAGACATGGTTGAATGTGTATACTGCTTATTTGTGTGGAGGTTGGCACAGAGCGCCATATTCTACTGCTAATTCTCATTCTAAGTTCAACATCTCAAAATAGGATTACAAATGCACTAGTACTGTGCCAACAGTTGTGCAAATGAGCTTGGCAGTGGTGCATTTCAGGGACAGAGTTAAAAAATTACAACAAACAATTATTTGAATATGTGGCACAACTTCTGTAGGTGTTAATAGAATTTTAAAACCAAGGTATCTGGATTTCAGAGTGGTGTTGACTCAATTAATTTGGTCTGTTAGTGTATGTCTGCAGCTGTGTTACAATGAAGTATAACCTTTTCACACATAAGCCATTACTTCTATTCAGAAGTGCACTACCATATTTAGGAAGGATCCATTAGTATTGCCAGTGCACATTGTGCAACCATGAGCCAAGACAACTGACAGTGACACAAAAAATGTTTACTATTTACATGCAATCATCCCAGTAACTGTCATAAATGCTTGCTTGAGAATCCACTGTTTTACAGTTGCGATTGTCATTGTCAATTCATAATGTGAAACAGGTCCATGTCACTGACATAACACAACTTTCATGAATGATAGTATATAGATATTAGCAGAGAAGTATGTAATTACATGCAAGAAGCACAGGGCTGCTATATTGGCCTGTCCAGTCACATGCATTTGTCCCAAAACCTGTGATGTACAGTAGCTGAAGTTCCAAACAGTGAAGTTTTAAGACTAAAAAAATGTGCATTTTCACATCATTAAAGTCACATTTCTAGTATGGTGCTTGTGATTCCTACTGTGTACTCTAGATGGTGTAACTAATTAGAAAAGTGGTTCAAATCTGGCAGAGGTAAACGTTTGTGTGTGTGTGTGTGTGTGTGTGTGTGTGTGTGTGTGTGTGTGTGTGTGTGTGTGTGTGTGTGTGTGTGTGTGTGTGTGTGTGTGTGTGTGTGTGCGTGTGTGTGCGTGTGTGTGCGTGTGTGTGTGTGTGTGTGTGTGTGTGTGTGTGTGTGTGTGGTGCTATGGTCCAATTAGTACAATTCTCATTCCTACAGAATCTTCTACATAAGTTGTCTGATGATTCTCTACTATTTTTTGATAACCCTAAAACTTCCCAGAGGTAGTTATCTCTAAATGCCCTATATATCTGAAAAGGCATTCTGTTAAATATCTATATGAGACACAGTACAAGTTCAGACATTTCAGTCTTTCAGGATAACATATTTTCATGTCCATGGATGCTCTTTGTGTACGTCCACTGTACTCTTTCCAGTTTACTCATGCTTGTTTTCCTGTAAGGTTTCCATATTGTTATTCCATACTCGTGTGCTTCTAATATAATTAGCAAACAATGGCTTCATCCTTTTTGATTTCGTAGACTTTATAAATCTTTTTATACAACCTATAGTTCTATAACTATCGTTAAACAATTGGTTGATATGATTAGAAAAACTCAAAGCTGGATCTTCCCATATACCCAGGTCTTTTAATGAATCTTCAGTTTCAATCACTGTGTGCTGTATTAAATATTCACCTTTCAGTTTATGTCTCCCAAATCACACATGCATAGTTTTTTGATGAATTTATTAGCATATTGACCTCCTGTGCCCAAATGGTAAATTTAGTCAAGTTCTTTTGCAGATATGCCCTATCTGTAACACGTGTAATTAGTTTACCCAGTTTCAAGTCATCTGCATATAGACTGTAGAACACCACATATGAAAAAGATCTGAAAGATACAATCTAAACAAGTATGGGCCCAGGAAAGAGCCCTGTAGGACACCCTGACTGTAACCAAAAATGTCACCTGTTTAGTTGGTGTATACTTGCCATGTCCTATTTGTACGGTCAGCAGCTATCCATCTTATCTTGAGTATATCAACACCTAGTTATTCTAATTTATTGATCAGTGTTTTTTTGTATAACCCTGTCAAATGCTGAAGTTAAATCTATATAAATTACATCACAGCACAATTTTTCATTCATAGCTGTACTATATTGTTATAGACATCATGTAACAATTAGTAATAGATCTGTTTTCAACATATGCATGCTGATACATGGTTTCAAGTCCCAGGATATACACTTCTGGCAATAACTTGAGTGATATTACCTTTTCCCGTATATTTCCAAAGCATGAAAGTAGACTTAAGGGTCTGTATGACTCTGGGTTTGTCCTACTCCCCTTTCCCTTAAAGACAGGTTTAATAAGTGCATATTTAATCTTGAAGAATCTCCCCATATTTATACAACCTGTGATATAATAGATATAATGGTACTCTAAGTTCTTGCTGAAGTGTGCTCGGATCATTATTACTAATTCTCTCTCTGCCCAGTGCTTTGTTTGGATCCAGTTTGCAGAGTTCTTTTTCAATAAAATCTAACTTGATTTCAGTATATGAGGTTACCTGGATGTCACTAGGACAACTTATCACCCCCTTTGTGGAGCCAAACTGTTTTGTATAAGATTTTGTAAATATATCTATACTCTATTGTGTCTGAGAATACATTTTAGAATCTACACACAGTTTATCAATTTGTATATCTTTACAATTTCCACATCTAATGAATTAATATGGTTTCCTATTATGCTCAATATTTTTATATACATTTTCTTCAATTTTTTCTTTATCTTGTCTCATACTATGCTTAATTTATTTGTCCATCTTGTTTATTTCAGTTTTTAAAGTTGTATGTAGTTCAGTGTCTTTTCCATTTCTTATATTTTTTGTCTCTCACCTTATTCAAGTATCATGTTTTTATGGAAATATGTCCTGCTAATGTTGTGTGCCTAGATCCTGAAGTTAAACATTTTTTTTTATTTTTTTTGAATTCAAACAATTTCACTTTCAAAGCTTTTTACATTCCTTCTGCAGTTTTTCCACTGAATGTGTCACTCCATTTAGTTTTGCATATTGTTTTACTTCCATATAATCTGTAATTAATCTTCTGTGCATTGGTTTAGATTTCAGTTTGGCAGAATTATCTAGCAACAAATTATCCTTTGTAACCCCATGATCACTGCACATCAATGGTGGTAAAACTTGACATGAAGTAACAATAATTTCTTTATGAATACAAACAATGTCTAGAATGTCCCGTTCCCTGGTAGTTTTCTTTTGTTGTTGTTGTTCCTGAACATACATATAATAAATTCTTTACTAATGTTGTTGAATCAATATTATTCCAATTTCTGGTAGTCTATAGACTCCAACAATTGTTATATGTTCCAGGGTTGTCTTTATTGCCACAGTTACACAATCTATAGTATTGATGTTATCACTGAACATGTAATAATCAAAGGTCTCATAACTATCTTTCATCCTTATCGTGACACCTCCACCTGATTTTTTTGTTAGAATGTCTGCTAGAGTAAAACATTTATACCCTAACAGAATTGGTTTCCAGTCATTGTTCTTTAACCATGTTTCACAAACAATAACAACCTCAATCTTGTGGGAATGTGGTAAATTTCCAATAAAAAACTTTATTATTAATGCTCCTAGCATTAACAACTATCAGAGATAACATTAAAAGTTGCTATCTGTAAATTGTTAAATTTTCAACCTGGCCAAAATCCTGCCGTGGGTTTGTCAAATACTGCAAAATATCTGCTGCAAAAATTCTCTTCCCTGATCTCGACAAGTACAGTACATGCCATCTTGTCTGAACATGTGTGCTCAAAATTAGGCTTGGATGCTCTACACATTTCCATTTTATTAAAATGGGCCAACTTTTTCATGTAGGTATTTATCCAAAAATTCCTTTCATTCATGTTGATTTGACTCTCCTTTCTATATGTGATTTGTGAAAAATGCATCCTAAGACATGTACAAGCAATGTTATGCTATCTGTGCTATCTAATAGTGCTGTATGTTCCCTACTAACAGTCAAAGAGTCTTTACCAATGTGATCATTTGTACCGACATGAATAAAAACAGATCCTTTGTTTCACTAAGGCATTCTAAGGCCTGTCTCATATCCTATATTTTTGCTTGTGTCAAGCATAACACTATTGGATGTTCATTATCTTCTCTGCAAATGTAAGTATCAGTTCCCCTAATAATTGAATCTCCAGTTACAAGAATATCTTTCCTGACCGGATCTGACGAATCTTCAACTTCTAATTCAGAAGTATCTGCTCTGTCAGCTGTTACAAAGGAATGGGCTTAATTATCATTAGTCTGATTAATTCCAACTATTCTCATTGCTTATTACATTTGCAAGCACACAATGTTCATCAAGCAGACTTTGTACATCCACAGCTTGAGCCATGTTGTCAACATCTGTCTCTCTCCTTTTTCTTACAGCAATTTTCTTCAAACCCACACTAAATTTTGATTTCTTCATTTACACCTGCCCCTTGCCTCTTTATTCTACCTTCTCTTTTGGAAAAATGATGCCTTTTTCTGTAGACTGAAAGTTCTCTGAAAGAAAAATGTTATCATTCCCTGTAGTCTGTGTTACATAACAAAGCAGTGTGCTTTTAAATATGCATTATCTTTGCTTTACAGACATCTATCAGTATATTTTTCTTGCTTGTTCTTGGCTGTGAACTTCCTCCTTTCTTTCTTTTTTATTTTTTCTATATTTTCAAAATCCTCAGATTGCTGAAAACTTTTGATCAGAATTCCAAAGTTGTCAGTGGCATTATTTTGTTTCATAGAGATTGAGCAATCTTTACAGACCACATACACTTCTTTCCTATATCTGTTCTGTTTGCTCTTTGTCCAACATTATTTATCTCATCAGTGCAGTCATTAATATATATAACAACAGTTCTCCAAGCCATGCCAATTGCACAAGTGCAATCGTCGTCAATAAGTCTAGATTTACTACTAATAATGGTAAGCAAATTGTGCAACGTCGGACATGAGGCACACAGATCACCAGTATTACCAGGTGTTACCTTTATGTATTTATAGGATACACTGTACAGGATATTTGAGCTTTAGCAAATCATTAGTGGCATACTCATTTAAGAAATCCATATTCAGTTGCAAATAAATAAAAAAAATTCTAAAATAAAAGAATAATCAAAATCAGTTACCACACAATTCAAAAAGAATTTAAATCAACTTGTATGGGATAAAGTACATAAACAATATACGACTAAATATTACATTAAGTACAGTAAAGTTGTTAACCATACAATTTGTGAAAGTCACATGAAAGCTGGAATTCCTTTACATCGCGTGTGACTGCATGCAGTAGCTTCTGCTTACTATCGCTCACAGTCACACCCCTTTTTACCAGTAAAGATCAATAAATCACAAACCAAGACAGGATTGTTTAGATAAACTCTGGATTCAGGAGAAAACTTTAATTTTGGACACAGATTCCTCTTCTCTTTATCTCAATTTTAACCCAAACATCTTCTCTGCAACACACTGATGAGATCATCCTGTCAAAAGTACACTTTCTCCGCTTAAGAGTCAGACCTCTTCTGTGACACTTGTGATTCACACTGTGTATTCTAGATTGTGTAACTAGTTATGAAGGTGGTTCAAAGCTGACAGTGGTAAACTTGTGTATGTGGTGCTAGGATCAAGTAAATAATGCCTCAACAACAGATGTGCTGGGTCCAGTTCTACTGAGGAGAAAAGTTTAACTTTGAACACAGCGCCCTCTGCAATTTATTCCACTTTTAATATAAACATCTTCTTTGCAACATGCTGATGAGGTCTTCATTTCGTTAGTGCACTCTCTCAGTATAAAACGCTGAAGAGGTCATCCTTCCATAAGTGCACTTTCTCAGTGTAAAAGCCAGATTTCGGCTGTGGCACATGCAGTTAATACTGCCTTTTCTAGGTTCTGTAACTAAATAGGTAGATGAATTGAATCCAACATTACTTAAATAGTGTGACTGTGTGTACTCTGATGTGCAATTGGTTCTGTGACAACACACCTTATGTAAATGTTCACTTAGAAGACGTATCTTCACTGGCAGAGGGCTACCCTATAAATTGCTATTACCCCCAGACAATATCCAGTTTTGGAAACACAATGGTTCCATCATGCTTTCAAAAATGAATTACAATTGTAGTATGATTTTTACTGTAGTGTTCTGTGTTGATAATGAGCTCTCTAGACTGTGTTACTAAATCAGTAGGTAGTTTAAATACAGCAATAATTGATTATTGTGTCTGTGTTTGTCTGTCATACTGTGTACAGAAGGCTTCTAATGCATATAGGATGTATATGCTGTTACTGCGCTTTTCAACCACCTTCTTTCCTTTTTAGAAGAACATCACCATATTAAACAGTAGTGATGTCATCCATTCAAATGTACACTGTCACAATGATGAGCCGATATCTGGTGTGGCACATGAAGTTCAGCCAATGTTTTGTACCTTGTTATCTTAGGTAGTCATTTCAAATTCAGCCATTACTCCTTAGAGTAACCTGTGTCAGTATGACTGTGAATGTACATGTAGGTAACAATGCTGTCACTCAGCTTTCTGCTGTGTACATGTATAGCTTGGGTTTCCTGTAACAAGTATATCTGCTAATATTTCACACAGAAATTCTTTATTGGATAATTATGATGCAATTGGATGAAATTTACCTTTCCTAGTAGAAATAGTAAGGGTTTTCCTGTAGTATGATAAAATGAGACAATGTTCTGTATGGTGTTGACTTAGTAAGTCATGTGATCAAATCCGTGATTACTAACATATAGTACATAATTGCTATTCTGACATCACAGTGATGACTGCATTATGCATCGCATGTGGTTGCGTATACCTAGCAGCAGGCAATGTTGTGTGAGAAATAGACATATAGCAACAGTGTTTTAAAGAAATTAAAGACACACATATCGTTTCAGCAATAACATGATGTCACAGCTTCAAATACCTGCAACACTTACACTGTGACATGTTCATTCTTCACAATATCATATACTTTCTGTTGTCACATAGTCAGGTGTTCAAAGCACACATTGAGCCACTGTAAACATTGTGTATCCTTATGCATAAATGATGTCCACAACTGTTATAATGTGTACAATTACACTGGCAGAAGCTTTCCCATCCCTTTTATCTCATGCAAATTGATTTCAACACAGTCATATGATGTAAATATTTAAAAAATTTGGAGTCTCAGAGCTGTTTTAAGACTACTACAGTGGTGCATGTGATTCATACACATGCTGTTAGTCCGTGGACTTACGTAGCTTAATGTTCAATTCCAGCAAAGGGCAACAGTATATGAATGTCCTGGCATTATACAAACAACACTGCATGAAGTTATTATTATCAATTTTTACTTTGGAGAAATAAATATTAACTCATTTCGTAGTTTTGTGGCAGTGAAACCGTTTTTCTGCGAATGCCGTGGTGTGAGTGCTCCTGTGGCACCTGCATTCAGTATTGAATTGTATAGCATATCTACATAGGTAGATAGATTGTGGTTCAATTCTGGGACAGTGTGTGTATAAAATAAGAGAAAAAGCTTCTTTGGCCAAGAAACAATGATATTGCCCTGCTCACAACTGTGTGAACAGTAACATAATTTCTTCATTCTCATCATGCTGACAAAATAATATTGTAAACAGAATCACCAAATGTCCTTTCTTATTTCTCACATTAGTTTCATTTATTTCTTGAGAAGATCCATTGCTATTTCATCTGACAGACGCAGTCAATACACAGCTCTGTAGAGTGTGTAGCATGATAGTCAGGAGTTTGAATCTGATAATATCTGTGTCAGACAGGAGTGGCTTAGGCAAAGAAAGTATTTATGGCAGAGTCAGGAGGCAACAGTTTTAAGGCATCACCCTCCAAGGTTGGGGATCCATATCCATTACAATAGGAAACTGGTGTAAGCCCTTCAAGTGTGTTCATCATGGCAAACACAGCACACCTATTTCTGGGTGTCTGAGATTGAAATGAAGCTTATTAGTATCTGTCCTGGCATGTGTTTGAGTCTGGCAAGATATACATTTTGAATATGTCATTGATTGTTCACAAGCCTTACTCAGTTTCAAAATAATAATGTCCTGTGTTGCTTGTCTTTTTCCAAACATTTGTATATTACTGAAATTCTTCTCTTCACATTGTAGAGCTTTATTTGAGATGAGGATTTACAGTATATAAAATTTCTTACTGTATGACATTATGCATGATCAACATAAAGTGTGATTGGGCTTATGTTAGGATACTTTCTTATGTGTTTGTGTTGTTTACATGCTGTTATGGCAGTGTTCAATGTCATTTATTGTGAGCATGCCCAGTATAATCATGTAGCAAATGTGCTCCATTTACAAACAAGGACAATGAACTTCTGAAATGTCATCAAATCTGCATTGTCATTTGACACTTGTGTACTTGTTATATTATTGTTTAGAGTGTACATGAATATACAACACATACTTGTCTAATACATGTTTCAAGATAATACAACCCCTTTCTGATGTGCATGACACAGCAGTTGTAGGGCTCATTTCTTCTTGTTTATACATGATAAAGTGGAGAATATTGCATTACTGTCAGTTATCACATATACATTCCCTGTATATATGTTATATTCAATAACTGCAGTCTATATGCATAGCCCTAATGTATCCACTGTCCATGCTGTTATCTCCCCTTTGTTACAATGTTTCTTTCTGTGCCTCTCACATCCTTGGTTAGCATGTCTGTTTTCAGTTATGTGCATAGCTCAAGAATTGTAAACAGGATTAATTAGTATTACATCAACATGGAAGTATTTATTTTTAAAATGCTTCTTTGTGATACATTTGACTGCATTATCTCAGTAAATTTTCTCCATTTACCCTCCTGTCATACTTATGTCTGCACTATTACCATTGTACTCTGTGTACATTCTCCCCATTTAATGTCATCTTTAACTTTCATACTCAGGTTGCCCTTACATCATATAAGTTGTCTGCATTTTCTCACCTAACAGGCTTGTTTACAGGCAGGCTGTTTTGTTTACATTGTGTGCTCATGCCTAACATGTTTGCTTACAGGCAGGCTGTTTTGTTTACATTGTGTGCTCATGCCTAACATGTTTGCTTACAGGCAGGCTGTTTTGTTTACATTGTGTGCTCATGCCTAACAGGTTTGCTTACAGGCAGGCTGTTTTGTTTACATTGTGTGCTCATGCTTCCCTGCACCTTTTCTTGGCTGTCAACATGGCTGATGGGGATGAAAAGGTGCCACAGGATGTGTACGCATGATGACTAGCATGCATATTCAGTGAGCACTGATGTTCATTGTGCTAACACATGCAAAGCCTACACAATGGTTAATGGATCCCAAGGATTATCTTCTCTACCTAGGGGGTTGAAAACAAAATATATGAATTTCTAGACATTTTATTTATTTTCCCTTAAACTGCATCCCATAATAAAAATGTTTCAGTAAGTCACTATTTTTGAAGCTGTGCTCTTTCAGACTTCATGAGTCTTCCTGTCACACTAGAGAGTAGTCACATCTACTCAGCAAAGTTGACCCCAACTACTGAGAAGTTATGGTGTCATGTATGAGAACACAGCAAAATGTGAAAAGAATTTGGGCAGGAAGTGGTTTATATTAAGCTAAAGAAACTGATATGAGACTCGAAGATCTTTGTGGTTGAAATGTCAGTACACTGATCAAAGCTTCATAAAATGTCTCTGCAAAGGTGTGTCATACAGCAATTAACACATCATTAGACATCAACAAATTTTATTTCTCCAAAGGCAGAAGAAAGATAACATTTAACCTACCTATTCTACCATTTCAGTAAATTCTTCTCAAGCCCTCTGATTTCTCTTTCATAATTGATGTTATTTTGAATGCCTCCATGGATTATTTTATGTTATTTGCACTTTGTTCACTGGGTTAGTCCCATTAGGCCAATATTTCCTTTAAGGGGAAACCTTTGGCAGTGTTCATACTGACTTAGGGAAATTTGGCCAGGACACTGGGGAACTTCTACACTTTTCAGTAAGTGCTGAAGGATCTTTTACATCCGGCTCAGGTAGTACCAACTCAGGTGCATGGGGCCTTGGGTTAACATCTCATCTGAAGGATGGCACATTCAAGAATGCTGCACTGCAGTGTCAGTATTAGAAAATTAAACCAGCTACCTGGAGTGGGAATAAAACCCATAGCCTTCTGCACCAAAGGTGAGTGTGCTGCATATAGAGCTACTCCACTACCCATTTGAGTAGCCTACTGCATGGGTCCAGAACTCTGTTTTTACAGCAATACATTCACAGATACAGGGAATACTTGGTTTGTACAGTCTCCTGTCTGTGCCTTCTCCTTTCCAGTGTTCTTCCTGCTCCTTGTGACCCCATTTATATCTTCCAAGCAAGATTTTGTTTACCTTCTCCAGTGTAAAGAAAGAGACCCAACTCATCTGTTCTCTGATCATATCCTTTCCTTTCCACCCCAAGCACCCTGCTGGCTTTCCTCAGGATTTCAGTCAGACTAAAGTCTTTCCTTGGATGGACTCCAGAAATGCACATAGCCCTCAGGGTGTGTCCTGAACAGGACCCAGTAATGTAGGAACATTACGTCTTTGCTTCTGGATTCTATCCATCTGAGGATACATCTCGGAATTTTGCTTGTGGCTACCACAAGCACATCTTACCTTGTTTTTGTTCAGTGAGTGTGTGAGGTGAAGCATTTATCCCAATTGCAAATATGAGTTTATATTTGTATTTACATTTTAATGTCCTAAAGCTTACTAAGGACTGTTTTAATACTCTGTATACGTATAAACTACAAGAGCTCCACTCAGTACACTGAGTATGTAAATAATGAGTATGTAAATGCTGCATATCTTAATTTGAACTGCCAGAGAACTACAGTTTCATATCATGTTATGAAAGTGATTCTCTCTGTCTTCTTGGCTCATAGACCCAGAGATTTTTGATACCTGACAATAAAATAGTTAAAACCAGAGCACAGCTTTATACACAAGGTGACAATGGCTTTACAGCTGTTATTGAGTGACATGTGCATGTTTTGATGGTCACACAAAATAGTTACAAGTGCCATTGTTTTCATTGTGTATTCTGCTTACATTACCTTTGTAAATAAGAATGTTGCCTGAAGAATGTTCTTCACAGAAGCATCATTTACAAGGGATATTGATGTAGCCTATCTCTTCAAGAGTCTATTGTAAAAGCTTTTTACCAAAGAAAATTGATAAAAAAAGGATACATAACTTTTTTATTAGTTCAGCAGGTCTGTCTATCATCTTCCTTTTGGCAGCAGGGAATAGTTCAATATTGGATACAGTTGGATGTATCTTGCAACCTATGATTCAGACAACTTACCACTATATTGCTCTACTCAAGGAAGTGCATATTGTGAATCTAAGCTGTGCATATTCTGTTAGGAAGATCACCTTAAGTCCATTTTATGAAGAGGCTGGCCATTACCTCTCAACCTCTTACAGAAATAATCTGCACAAAGCCATAAATAATGGGAGGACAAAGGCCCAAAAAGAGGGACACGTTTTAAATATTTCTCTTACAGACGTAGAAAATTGATAGAATAAAGGTTTTGCGTTAGTATAAATTTTCTGAAGGGTATGAAGTTTGACATTTAAATGTCTTGTCAATATTTTCTGACTTAAATCCTCAATAATCTGCCAATAATTTCCAGAAAACTAGAAATTTATGAGGAGCAGACTAAAATGAGGCAAACAATCTGGACATTCTGCAAAAATCTGGACAGTTGAGAGGTATAAGGGTTTGAGCTATGAAAGGGATCTTATTGAAACTCTAGATGTGTGAATACAGAAGGGAGCACAACAAGTTAATGGATACCAGTAACAGAAGATGAATAATTTAAAGGGAATTGAGGAAGACCAGTATAAGGAGAAAAGCTCACATCACTAAATTAGCATAAGTGAGAAGCTGCTTATATTTTAGTACAGACCTGAACTTTGTTCAGACCTGCTTAAATGCATGACACAAAGGCAATGCATTATGAAGGGTTATATTGCTTAACTGCCGGATCCTGGTCTTTCTTAAGATTTGTGAACAGTTTACAGAACTGCAGATAACTGGGGAATAACAAGTAAATTAGAATTATGAACCATGAAAATCTCTAGATAAGCACTTTTTTTAAGAAAGTGAATTGGCACACCAGCGGAAAAGCTGTATAACCAGTTACTGTTCACTTAAACATTTATCAACATATTGCTTAGTCAGTTTGTTATTTTGTGGTAACTGCTCAGGGATGTAACTTGTGGTTTAGGAATCACTGTTCATTCTCAGTTAAGAGACTATGTTTTTCACATGAGGTTTGATATAACAGATTAGCTTATTAACATTTTCAGTAATGGTTTTATTTGGTGTTTCTATAATACAAGAAATACAAGACTGGTGCTGAGTAGTGGCTTTAAGGTAAATCGCTGTATTTGAAAGTCTGTATGTAGGACCTAATCGTGACTTCAGTTAATGCAAGGGTTATGCCAAGATCAGAGGAGAAGGAAGATATGGTGTATCAAGCTATGTTTTCCCTGTGGTCCTGTCAATCCAAACTACATCATTTTCATTGAGGTTCTTCTTCAGGATAACTTCATACATACATTTGAGGGAAACTTTTTTGCATGGTGTCTCCTTTCACATTCTTGATATTATATATTCTCTTTCCTTTCCAGCTCATTGTCTCTTTCCCCTGCTGTTCACTTTCTGCTGTCTTGCAAACTTAATTTCATATTCATGTTATCAGTAAATTCAAGAGCCATAGTTATATCCTGTTTTTCTTAATCTGGCAGTTTTGTGGTGTTTCATCTATTTAACATCTGAGTGGACTTCTGGATACACTCATTAATTATCTCCTAACTTATTGATTGAACCTGCCACCTTCTGTTTTATAATTCTAAAGGATTCTTGTAGTTATCGTGCAACATTT
Organism: Protopterus annectens; assembly: GCF_019279795.1. Lineage (NCBI taxonomy): Eukaryota > Metazoa > Chordata > Ceratodontiformes > Protopteridae > Protopterus > Protopterus annectens. Next base: position 204,421,136 of record NC_056732.1, on the reverse strand, counting down.
TACATTATCTACTAATTATCAAATTTTTAACAGTAGCTCCTGTTCCACAATCAACTAGAAACTCTATTAGAGTTGATCTTTCACTTAGGTTCACATTCATCTACTAGGTTCATGACCACCAGAGCTTTTATAAGCCTAGCCATGCAATCAAACCCAGTTGTGCTACCATATATCACGGGTGTTTATTAGAAGGGTTAATGTTAGGAAGTTTCTAGAGGTTATGTGGAGGGCTATGTTAGCTTGGGCATTACTGTCTGCCTCTGCCTATCAGAGAAATGGGGGAGTCAGACTTGTGGTGAATTTCTGATTTCCCATCCATTGGTCAAGGTTACCCTTAAATAGGGTTAGGGATAGACTCAGCTTTGCATGGATGAGGAGCCTGCTCTAGAGCATGGGGATCTTCTGAGACACCTACCTGTCTCACCAACATGTCTTATTTATCCAACAAGCAAAATTTAAATCATTGGATCTAATGGTTCTGATACTGTTTGATTTGCAGATGTGCAAAAGTCCATCAGAGCTGGATCTGAGGATGTCTTTTATGCCAGGCGTAGATCGCTTCTCAGTAATCTGTAGGATACAGACATAGGGCTTTAAGGCGATCAGTATAGGACAATGTGTTTATAGCCTGGATTTTTCTGGTAAGGAACCATTGTAGGTATTACAGCTGTTGCATACATTTGGTCAGGTACATGCTGAAGGTGACTTTATACTAAATGATGAGTCTGATAAAGGCAGAATAAAGTGGCACTAGGACTTCCTTGGATATTGATGCCGTGTCCTTACTTATAAGTTGGGTGATATACAATGATTTCCTTACTACCTTGGCTTCATATTTGTCAAACACCAGATTACTGTCTACATATGTCCCAATATGGTATCTTATCAATGTTGAGACCCATTTTATGCAGGGGCAAGCCATCCCGAATCCCTCACATCCCCTACTAATTATATATAAAAACTCCAGGACCACATGACAGTGGGGAAAGGGTGGATTCCACTTTCTACATTTTGTACTTTCAACATTTTGTGCCTTTAACATTTTGTTCTTTTAACATTTTAGAGGGAAGCTAGATATATATATATATATATATATATATATATATATATATATATATATATATATATATAAAGTTGCATTTATCTTGGGGTGGCACAGTATTGTAAAGCATTCTAGAGATTCTAGGCTAGTGTGTCTTCTGTGTCGGGTCTGTATGTCTTCTTTGTGTTTGTGTAGGTTCTTACTGGGTCTCTCTTTCCCGTATCCCAAGTACATAGTAAACTGAAAAAACTCCACAGTACTCATAGATGTGTATGTGTAAGTCCATGTTTGTGTCCTCCGACTACATTAGCATGAAGGATAAGAATGTTTCTGTCTTGCAACTGTTGCTTGCCAGCGTAGGCAATGGTTTTCCTGTTACCCTGAATAGGATAAGGCAGGTACTAGAAAATAGATGAAAACAGTAAGCTTATTGAAGGTAAGCAACAGGCAAAGTCAGTGAATAAATCTGAAGCTTCTTGTAGGGTTGCTGAGTTGTAGTTTAAGTACTGCTAGGCACTGAAATGCATTGTAGGCAGTGAACTTGTATGTGCACTTTTTAACTAAGCTACTGCAATATAAAAGTAATATTAAAAAGAAAAATAACTGCGGAGCGGAACATGGCTAGAGGCTGAAATGTCCAATCACAAGCTGATTGGACATTTCAGCCTCTAGCCGTATTTCACTCCGCAGTTATTTTTCTTTTTATGTTTATATATTTTTGTGCTACAGAGGATTTACCTTGTGGGGTGCTGGCAGCTTTTATTATTACATTTTCGTTTATATTTGTTATATTGCTGGCTATCCATGGGGGCATGGCTACTGAACAACAGATATTCAGCTTGTGACTGGACATTTCAGCCTCTCGCTGTGTTTCGCTCCGCAGTTATTTTTCTTTTTGTGTTTATATATTTTTGTGCTATGGAGGATTTACCTCGTGGGGTGCTGGCAGCTTTATTATTACATTTTCGTTTATAAAAGTAATATTGCTTTGTTTATCCCAAAAGGGACTTGTAAGATTATTATAATTTATCTCCTTGCTCTGACAATATTTTTCCTATCCTCATAGTCTAATGCATCATGCATTTCTCTTAATTTTTCCCATACTGTAGAATTCTAAAATATTGCTTTAATGGGTACGAAGCAATGCTGCAAAGGTATGCTCCAAGAATACTCTGAGCTTCATGTTAGTTTTGAAAACTAGCATTTGAAAACTAGCGCAAAGCTCAGAGTATTCTTGGTGCATACCTTTGCAGCATTGCTTCGTACCCATTGAGGCAATATTTTGAATTTTGTTTTTTGAACAACCCAGTTCAAGCAAGGTGTACTTTAGGGTGGTCACCCACTATACATGTGGATTATCTCTATACTTCCTTTAACTATACTGTAAAATTCTAGGATCCTGTTCAATTATAGGTTCATAGGTTGGTACTAGGCTATCAGCCCTAGGGCCTATACAAGCCTAGTCATAACAATTCCCTGGCTATTTCTTCCCACACTATTTACTTCCCTGGACCCCTGTCTAGCAGGGCGACTGACGTGATCCCCGGGGTGAATTTCCTTTCTCCCATCCAATCGTCAAGGTTCCTTTTGAAGAGGACCAAAGAGGCACTCTGCTTGACATGTATGGGCAATCTATTCCAGAGTCTGGGAAGTCTCTGGGTCAGGAACCTATCCCTCCAGCATGTTTTGTTTATTGTGATGACAAGGTTTAGATCCCTGGAGTGTGTGGCTCTGAGGGATTGGGATTTCTTTAAGTGTAGCATGTCCAACAGCTCTGGGTTTGACATGGCCTTGTATGTTAAGCAAAGATCGCCTCTGAGTAGACGATATGTGACAGAGTATAGCTGGAGTTTTTAAGGCGGTCAGCGTAGGGCATCTGCTTTAGGCCTGTGATTCTTTTAGTGAGGTATTTCTGTGGCCTTTCCAGTTGTTGCAGATGTCTTGAGAGGTACATACCAAATGGGGCATTGTATTCTATAATGGGTCTAATGAGGGATGAGTACAGTGGGACAATGACCTCCTTTTTTCTCGATGAAAAGCCCTTAGTGATGAGGTGTGCCACATAGAAGGATTTCCTGACTGTTGTGGCGATGTGGTTATCGAAGGTGAGACCACTGTCCACCTGTGTTCCTAAGTCTCTTATCAAACTTTCAGTGTTTAGTGTACTGCCACCTATATGGTAATTCACGGATACATGTTTTTTCCCAAAGGGGATAACTATACATTTCTTGGCATTGAGCTTGAGCCCATGGCTCTGGCACCAAGCATCTGTTTCTGTAAGACCCTTTTGTAGAGTAGCCACATCATTTGGGGATTCAATAATGGCTCCCAGTTTGCAGTCATCTGCAAACTTTGTTATCCAGAGTCCCTTAGTGTTGGCCTGTACTTCAGAGAAATAGATGCCAAACAAGAGTGGTCCCAGGACTGAACCTTGAGGTACTCCACTTGTCACTTGTCTGGAGCTGGATTTGGAGTCAGCTACTTTTACAGTGTGGGTTCTATCAGTAAGCCAGTTAGCAACCCATTGGGTGATGTATGGATTAATACCCAGCTTAGTAAGTTTATCTATGATTCCAGAGTGGGGGATGGTGTCAAAGGCCTTGGCAAGGTCTAGATAGGCTGTGTGGACCACCTTACCCTTGCCCATGGCTCTGGAGACTGATTCGAAGAAGTCAATCAAGTTCAGGAGACAAGATCGGCCCTTCACGAACACAAACTGGGTGGGGTCCAGTATTTGAAGGTTGCCAAAGTTCCATGATAATACGCTCCATGGCCTTGCAGATAAGGCTAGTCAGACTGATGGGATGGTAGTTTCCAGGATCCAAGGTTGATCCCCCCTTGTGGAGTGGGATAACTGTAGCTGTGCGCCACTCAGTGGGCACGAAACCTGAGGTGAGACTATGATTAAACATGACACTTAGGTGAGGTGCCAGTTCATATTGTAGTTCATGTAGTACACAGCCCAGGATGTCATCTGGTCCCATGGATGCTGTATTCTTAGCTTTGGAGAGTGCGTTTTTTACCTGTGTGGCCGTTATTACCGGAATTTGGCAATCTTCCGGTACTGAGATGGGCCATTTAGGGAGTGAGAGGGGGTGAAGTTGACACTCAATCGATCTGCCAGGATATTGGCAATATCCTTGGGATCAGTATATTTAATGACATTCTGTTTTAGCTCAGAGCAGATCTGAGCATTGCCATTTAGATTCTTGACATAGTTATAGAATGCCTTGTTGTTGTCTTTGGAATCTTTGGCAATTTTATTTTCGTAACTAGCTTTGGAGGATTTTATGAGGGATCTCAGTTTCTTACTGAGGCTGGTAAGGAAGTTTTTTGCATCCTTGGATTTTCCTCTTTTCTGCAACAGTTTCTTCCTTTTGTTGTAAAGTTTGCTTATGGCAGGGGATCACCAGATTGGCTTCTTTTTTTTGGATGAGAGCATCTTGGTTCTATTTGGGATGGCACGATTTATGCATGAGTAGATGTGCTCGTACAGTGCCTTAGTGTAGGATTCAGCAGTTGAACTTTCAGCTCCCGTCTGCATGGGTGTCATGAAGTTTGTCATTTCTGACTTGAGTAGCATGAAGTTGGCTTTGGAGAAGTTTTTTATGGAGGTTTCCTTACTGGGGGGTGGGGGTGGGATGTGGATGTTAAGGGTGATTAGCTTATGGTCAGACGTGACTAACGAGGGGGTGACCATAGGTGTGGAGCATCAATTTCCCATGTTGGTAATGACCAGGTCTAGATTCTTAAGGCTCATTTAATTGGGAAAGAGTGATAGCTGACTAGGTTTATATGGGAGGATTTTATTTTTATTTTATGTATTAACACGATAGGCTGACATGATACAACAGCATTCTTTCAGGAGTAATCTGAACACTTTCTGGTTAAGTGACTTTGTTATAGTTGCACAGTTTCCAACTGAAAACTGAGAGAATCCTACCCAAGACTATAGGATGAATCTTTTTAACAGTTTGTAGCTTTAACCCTCAGAGTTAAACTGTCCTCATTCTCCTGTAATTCTGCTTTCCATCACATAATGTGCACATGTCGACTCCGATGTATGTACCCAGATAAACATACATGTGTACATACAGGCTATCAAACAGACACACACACACACACACACACACACACACACACACACACACACACACACACACACACACACACACACACACAGTGGAAGCTCACTGCTGAATGTGCTTTGATCTCAAGAAACTCAGGAAATTATCTTTCCCTCACTTGCCATCTTCCTCCTTTAAACCCCCCTACACACTTCAGATTATTGATACTGCACTTAAGAATGAGTCAACCAAACTAGTTAAGTGGAAAATACAGTCTACTACTGATGAATAAGCTTTGCAGCTGCCTTGATGACTTCAGATCCTCATAATACTACCCTTGCCAGACTATTGTAAGAAATATGGTAAGTTACATAGGTTCATAGGTTCATACTAGGCTATCTGCCCTAGGGCATTTATAAGCCTAGCCAGAGTTGTGTGGCTTTCACCACTCCTTAGGTTGAAGAATACTATACCCATTAGTTTGCCGTGCCTCTGTCCAGCAGTGATACAGAGATGATCCCCGGGGTAAACCTACGATCTCCCATCCACTGGTCAAGATTCCTCTTGAACAGAGCCAGCGAGGTGCTCTGTCTCACATGGACCGGGATTCTGTTCCACAGCATAGGGAGTCTCTGGGTGATGAATCTGTCCCTCCAGCACGTCCTATTTATATCCGTGTTGAGGTTTAAGTCTCTTGCTCTTGTGGCTCTGGTGGATTTGGATTTTTTGAGGTGGAGCATGTCCATTAATTCTGGGTTGGACATGGCCTTGTATGTCAGGCACAGGTCACCTCTGAGCAGATGGTATGCAATGAATAGAGCTGGAGTTCCTTCAGTCGGGCGGCATATGGCATATTTTTGAGCCCCTTTATCCTTTTGGTGAGGAACTTTTGGGGTCTTTCCAATTGCCGCAGGTGTCGGGTAAGATACATTCCGAATGGGGCATTGTACTCAATCATTGGTCTGATAAGTGAAGAGTACAGGGGAACAATGACCTCCCTTGATCTGGATGTGAATCCCTTCATAATCAGATGGGCAATGTAGAAGGTCCTCCTAACCACTTTGGCAATTTGAGTGTCAAAAGAAAGGTTACTGTCAACTTGGGTCCCCAGGTCCCTGATAACCTCTTCTGTGCTTAATGGATTGCCACCTATGTGGTAACTTGGGGTTACCTTGTTTTTACCAAAGGGTATGACTATACATTTTTTGGCGTTTAGCTTAAGGCCATGGCTCTGGCACCAGTTATCCATTTCTATGAGACCTCTGTGAAGGATATCTGTGTCTGATGGATTTTCAACTATGGCGCCCAGTTTGCAGTCATCTGCAAACTTTGTCAGCCACAATCCTCCTATGTTTGCCTGCACTTCTGAAAAGTAGATGCTGAACAAGAGGGGGCCCAGGACTGAGCCCTGTGGGACACCGCTTGTGACCGGCTTGGAGTCTGACATGGCACCAGCAACTCTAACCCTGTGGGTTCTGTCCTTGAGCCAGTTTGCAACCCATCTTGTGACATATGTGTTTACATTTAAGCTGGTGAGCTTTTCTATGATACCCGAGTGGGGTATTGTGAAAGCTTTGCAAGGTCAAGGTAGGTTGTGTGAACTGCCTTACCCTCATCAATGGCCTTGGTGACTGTTTCAAAAAGGTTGACCAAGTTCAAGAGGCATGATCTGCCCTTGACAAAGCCGAATTGGGTAGGATCCAATGTCTGTAGGTCCCCTGTGTCTTTATTTATGAGTTCCATTATGATCCTCTCCATAGCTTTGCAGACCAGGCTTGTTAAGCTAATGGGGCGGTAATTACCAGGGTCCGTAGAAGCACCGCCTTTGTGGAGTGGGACCACAGTTGCCATACGCCACTCTTTGGGTACGTATCCTGTGGTAAGGCTAAGATTAAACAGCAGCCTTATGTGTGGGTTTAGTTCCTCATTGAGTTCATGTAGCACACAGCCGGGACACCATCCGGTCCCATTGATGCTGTGTTTTTAGCTTTAGAGAGAGCAGCTCTCACCTGGGCATTTGAGATGATTGGGAGGCTACACTCTGCTGGGATAGATGTTTCTCCTTTTGGGGGGGAGGGAGAAATTTTCACTGAACCTGTCTGCCAGTATGTTTGCAATGTCTGTGGGTTCAGTGATTTTTGTATCATTTTGGACTAATTCTGAGCATATCTGGGAGTTTCCACCCAGATTTCTAACATAGCTAAAGAAGGCCTTATGATTGTCTTTTGAGTCCTTAGCGATTTTTCTCTCAAAGTTGGCCTTGGATGATTTTATGAGTGATCATAGTTTTTGCTAGTATTGATCAGAGATGTCTTCCCTTTTAGGGATTTTGCTCTATCTTGTAGTAGCTTTCTCCTCTTGTTGTAAAGTTTGTTTATGGCTGGGGTCCACCAGATCGGGCGCTTGCCTTTGGTGGAAAGGGTCTTGATTTTATTTGGGATTGCTTGATCCATGCAATCCTGGAGGTGCTCGTGAAAGCATTTGTAAGGGATTCAGCAGCGTGGGTTGTGGTTTCCAATGGCTCAGGGGCCTTGAAGGATACCACACCAGTCTTAAGAAGTGTGAAGTTGGCTTTTGAGAAGTTCTTCACTGTGGTCTTTTGTTGGGGGTGGGGCGGGATGTGGATCTCCAGTGAGATTAGTTTATGGTCTGATCTCACCAATGAGGATATACTTCGGTGTGGAGCATTTTGTCCCCATGTTTGTGATGATCAGGTCTAGTATATTTTCACCTCTTGTGGGAATGGTGACAAGTTGTTCCATAGCATTTGAGTTTATGAACTCCAAGAACCTTTGGGCTAGGGTATTGGGGCTTGAGTAATGTTCCCAGTCTATGTTTGGGTAGTTGAAGTCACCCAATATGATGGTGTTTGGAGAGACATTTATACTCTCCAGTGTCTTCAGTAAGGCTGTGTGGGGTTCCTGAGTTTGAGAGGGTGGCCTCTAACATGCTACAAACTGTAGAGCAGTTTTGCCTATGGTTAATTGCACCTGAATGGTCTCTGATGCTTCGTGAGTTGCCACCAGCCTGGAGGTGTGGGTATCCTTGATGAATATGGATACACCCCCCCTCCTTTTGTGGTACGGTCCGGGTTTTGGGGCCGGAACGCATGATATGAGGTAAAACCTGATAGTGCCGGGGTGCTCTCTGGAGCCTTGAACCAGGTTTCAGTCACAGCACAGACATCGATGTTCTCCATACTGAGGAGGGCTTCGAGGGCGTGCATCTTGAGATTTAGACTTCTGGCATTGAGCAGCATTACCCTTAGTTTTTTCCATTATTGTTTTTAGGGTGGTGGGTTTAGAATTTGAGCCTTGTCTAAAAAGGCACTATGGGGTGGCAAGAGCCTTTGCCAATATCCGGAAACCCAGGGTTGACAGGTGCAAGCTGTCCCTTGCGAAGCAGTGTGGCTTGTCAAGCATGTCATTCCAGGCAGACAGACATTGGATCCCCTTAGAATGACACCAGAAATTAAGCCAATTATTAAAACTGATCATTTTGTCTCTGTATTGTGGCATCATTCTTGGTGAAGGTAGGATACTGCTCAGGGTCAGGGTCATACCAGCCTGGGCTACATAATCTGAGAGCTCCTTTATGTATCTTTTCATGTAGTCCAGGGAGGTACGTCTCAGGTCATTCACACCGGCATGGACAATGACCTGAGTGCTTGGGTTATGTGGCAGATTCTAGTGCCCGACAGGCAGCTTACTGTGACCCTCTCCTTGTTCAGTCTGGTGAGTGGGACGTCAGTGTGTCTGACTATGGAGTCACCTATGACAAGTGTGTCTGGCATTGTATTTGGCCTTAAGGGCTGTGACTGATTTTCACACTGACTTTGTGATCTATGTGTTGCTTGTGTTATGTCATGAGGTGGCAGTTGTTTGGGTGTCTGCTTTGGAGGCCTCTGCTGTTTTGGTAGATTTTTGATCAGTGCCTCCGAGTATGTCTTTGTGTGTTTATGTGTTTGATTTGTAGTTGTGATAGTTCTATGTGAGACTGGGTTTATGGTGTGTGTGGTTACCTTCTCCTCCTGTCTGGTTTTGCCAGTCCTGAGTTGAGAGAGCTCAGCCTCCAGTTTGGCTATATAGTTGCATCTCTCGCATGTATTTGTGTTTTGTGGGAGGAGGAGAGGGTTGTCTGTGTACATGAGGCAATTTAACATTGCCTCAATATTCCCAGATTCACCAGCTGAGCAGGAGAGGACGCTAGCAACTGACCCTTTGACATGCTATAAGAAATGAAAAAGTTTGCTGTGTAACTGAGTCAGAAAGGACCTATAGGGAAGTGGGTACTCAAGGGGGTTTTAAGCTAGTGAAGTACTTTGTATAATATAGAAGTGCTTTACCTGACTAAAAAATGCTTTAGGAACAAGTGCTGAGCTTTACAGATAGAGAATAGACTGCTTAGGTTACAAGTAGAGCAGTTCTAAGGGAAAAAATGAAGAGCAGACTTTACGGAGCCAGAAATAGTTTAACCTTGTTTAACTGGCGCTGCCCGATGGTGCTCTAGTGGCAACTCCGCGCTAAATGCAGAAAAGGCAATAAGTCAGTAGTACAGGCTAGCACACTTTAGTGGGCAGCCAAACAATTAAATTAAACAGCAAACAAACACTTTTCGACTTGAATTAGACTAATTTCGACTAAAATGTACTTTTAAGTGCAGATAATAAAAAATGCATTAGATAACTATGAAAACAGATAAAGCTTGCTCTAGGTAAGCAGTAGAAGGTAAAACAAATATAAAAAACAGCAGGATACTTAATCAGGAAAGCAGTCGCTTTTTTTCAGTTCTCTGTAGCCAGGAAGACTCAACAGGACCACGTGGAGCTGTGTCTGAGCAATATGGCTTCAAAAAAATGCCAGAGGCAGATTTTAACCAAGGAACGCCAAAAGAGCTAGAAATGGTCCAAAATGACCAATTATTACAGCTTCTTGTGCTGAGGTCACTTCCCTCAAGGACAGGTAGGCTATTCAAGGCTCCCCACTCCCACTGGTGAGCTAAGAAACTTTCTTCTATCCAAGTAAGGCAATGGACAACACAGGAACTACAACACAGCCCAGGATACAGCAAGGCCTGTAAACTGGTCTAACTAGTTTAGGAGAGGCAGGAAAACAAGGAATATTTTTTGTTTTTAAATAGAAACACACAGAAATGCAGAAAAGGCAATAAGTCAGTAGTACAGGCTAGCACACTTTAGTGGGCAGCCAAACAATTAAATTAAACAGCAAACAAACACTTTTAGACTTGAATTAGACTAATTTCGACTAAAATGTACTTTTAAGTGCAGATAATAAAAATGCAGTAAATAACTATGAAAACAGTTAAAGCTTGCTCTAGGTAAGCAGTAGAAGGTAAAACAAATATAAAAAACAGCAGGATACTTAATCAGGAAAGCAGTTGCTTTTATTCAGTTCTCTGTAGCCAGGAAGACTCAACAGGACCACGTGGAGCTGTGTCTGAGCAATATGGCTTCAAAAAAATGCCAGAGGCAGATTTTAACCAAGGAACTCCAAAAGAGCTAGAAATGGTCCAAAATGACCAATTACTACAGCTTCTTGTGCTGAGGTCACTTCCCTCAAGGACAGGTAGGCTATTCAAGGCTCCCCACTCCCACTGGTGAGCTAAGAAACTTTCTTCTATCCAAGTAAGGCAATGGACAACACAGGAACTACAACACAGCCCAGGATACAGCAAGGCCTGTAAACTGGTCTAACTAGTTTAGGAGAGGCAGGAAAACAAGGAATATTTTTTTTTTTAAATAGAAACACACAGAAATGCAGAAAAGGCAATAAGTCAGTAGTACAGGTTAGCACACTTTAGTGGGCAGCCAAACAATTAAATTAAACAGCAAACAAACACTTTTCGACTTGAATTAGACTAATTTCGACTAAAATGTACTTTTAAGTGCAGATAATAAAAAATGCAGTAAATAACTATGAAAACAGTTAAAGCTTGCTCTAGGTAAGCAGTAGAAGGTAAAACAAATATAAAAAAACAGCAGGATACTTAATCAGGAAAGCAGTCGCTTTTTCAGTTCTCTGTAGCCAGGAAGACTCAACAGGACCACGTGGAGCTGTGTCTGAGCAATATGGCTTCAAAAAATGCCAGAGGCAGATTTTAACCAGGGAACTTCAACAGAGCTAGAAATGGTCCAAAATGACCAATTATTACAGCTTCTTGTGCTGAGGTCACTTCCCTCAAGGACAGGTAGGCTATTCAAGGCTCCCCACTCCCACTGGTGAGCTAAGAAACTTCCTTCTATCCAAGTAAGGCAATGGACAACACAGGAACTACAACACAGCCCAGGATACAGCAAGGCCTGTAAACTGGTCTAACTAGTTTAGGAGAGGCAGGAAAACAAGGAATATTTTTGTTTTTGTTTTTAAATAGAAACACACAGAAATGCAGAAAAGGCAATAAGTCAGTAGTACAGGCTAGCACACTTTAGTGGGCAGCCAAACAATTAAATTAAACAGCAAACAAACACTTTTCAACTTGAATTAGGCTAATTTCAACTAAAATGTACTTTTAAGTGCAGATAATAAAAAATGCAGTAAATAACTATGAAAACAGTTAAAGCTTGCTCTAGGTAAGCAGTAGAAGGTAAAACAAATATAAAAAACAGCAGGATACTTAATCAGGAAAGCAGTCGCTTTTTTTCAGTTCTCTTTAGCCAGGAAGACTCAACAGGACCACGTGGAGCTGTGTCTAAGCAATATGGCTTCAAAAAAATGCCAGAGGCAGATTTTAACCAGGGAACTCCAAAAGAGCTAGAAATGGTCCAAAATGACCAATTACTACAGCTTCTTGTGCTGAGGTCACTTCCCTCAAGGACAGGTAGGCTATTCAAGGCTCCCCACTTCCACTGGTGAGCTAAGAAACTTCCTTCTATCCAAGTAAGGCAATGGACAACACAGGAACTACAACACAGCCCAGGGTACAGCAAGGCCTGTAAACTGGTCTAACTAGTTTAGGAGAGGCAGGAAACAAGGAATATTTTTTTGTTTTTTTCTTAAATAGAAACACACAGAAATGCAGAAAAGGCAATAAGTCAGTAGTACAGGCTAGCACACTTTAGTGGGCAGCCAAACAATTAAATTAAACAGCAAACAAACACTTTTTGACTTGAATTAGACTAATTTCGACTAAAATGTACTTTTAAGTGCAGATAATAAAAAAATGCAATAAATAACTATGAAAACAATTAAAGCTTGCAGCAGGTAAGCAGTAGAAGGTAAAACAAATATAAAAAAACAGCAGGATACTTAATCAGGAAAGCAGTCACTTTTTTCAGTTCTCTGTAGCCAGGAAGACTCAACAGGACCACGTGGAGCTGTGTCTGAGCAATATGGCTTCAAAAAAATGCCAGAGGCAGATTTTAACCAGGGAACTTCAAAAGAGCTAGAAATGGTCCAAAATGACCAATTACTACAGCTTCTTGTGCTGAGGTCACTTCCCTCAAGGACAGGTAGGCTATTCAAGGCTCCCCACTCCCACTGGTGAGCTAAGAAACTTCCTTCTATCCAAGTAAGGCAATGGACAACACAGGAACTACAACACAGCCCAGGATACAGCAAGGCCTGTAAACTGGTCTAACTAGTTTAGGAGAGGCAGGAAAACAAGGAATATTTTTTGTTTTTAAATAGAAACACACAGAAATGCAGAAAAGGCAATAAGTCAGTAGTACATGCTAGCACACTTTAGTGGGCAGCCAAACAATTAAATTAAACAACAAACAAACACTTTTCAACTTGAATTAGACTAATTTCGACTAAAATGTACTTTTAAGTGCAGATAATAAAAAATGCAGTAAATAACTATGAAAACAGTTAAAGCTTGCTCTAGGTAAGCAGTAGAAGGTAAAACAATTATAAAAAACAGCAGGATACTTAATCAGGAAAGCAGTCACTTTTTTCAGTTCTCTGTAGCCAAGAAGACTCAACAGGACCACGTGGAGCTGTGTCTGAGCAATATGGCTTCAAAAAAATGCCAGAGGCAGATTTTAACCAGGGAACTTCAAAAGAGCTAGACATGGTCCAAAATGACCAATTACTACAGCTTATTGTGCTGAGGTCACTTCCCTCAAGGACAGGTAGGCTATTCAAGGCTCCCCACTCCCACTGGTGAGCTAAAAAACTTCCTTCTATCCAAGTAAGGCAATGGACAACACAGGAACTACAACACAGCCCAGGATACAGCAAGGCCTGTAAACTGGTCTAACTAGTTTAGGAGAGGCAGGAAAACAAGGAATATTTTTTGTTTTTTGTTTTAAATAGAAACACACAAAAATGCAGAAAAGGCAATAAGTCAGTAGTACAGGCTAGCACACTTTAGTGGGCAGCCAAACAATTAAATTAAACAGCAAATAAACACTTTTAGACTTGAATTAGACTAATTTCAACTAAAATGTACTTTTAAGTGCAGATAATAAAAAATGCAGTAAATAACTATGAAAACAGTTAAAGCTTGCTCTAGGTAAGCAGTAGAAGGTAAAACAAATATAAAAACAGCAGGATACTTAATCAGGAAAGCAGTCGCTTTTTTCAGTTCTCTGTAGCCAGGAAGACTCAACAGGACCACGTGGAGCTGTGTCTAAGCAATATGGCTTCAAAAAAAATGCCAGAGGCAGATTTTAACCAGGGAACTTCAAAAGAGCTAGAAATGGTCCAAAATGACCAATTACTACAGCTTCTTGTGCTGAGGTCACTTCCCTCAAGGACAGGTAGGCTATTCAAGGCTCCCCACTCCCACTGGTGAGCTAAAAACTTCCTTCTATCCAAGTAAGGCAATGGACAACACAGGAACTACAACACAGCCCAGGATACAGCAAGGCCTGTAAACTGGTCTAACTAGTTTAGGAGAGGCAGGAAAACAAGGAATATGTTTTTTTTTTGTTTTGAAATAGAAACACACAGAAATGCAGAAAAGGCAATAAGTCAGTAGTACAGGCTAGCACACTTTAGTGGGCAGCCAAACAATTAAATTAAACAGCAAACAGCCACGTTTCGACTTGAATAAGACTAATTTCGACTAAAATGTACTTTTAAGTGCAGATAATAAAAAATGCAGTAAATAACTATGAAAACAGTTAAAGCTTGCTCTAGGTAAGCAGTAGAAGGTAAAACAAATATAAAAAACAGCAGGATACTTAATCAGGAAAGCAGTCGCTTTTTTTCAGTTCTCTTTAGCCAGGAAGACTCAACAGGACCACGTGGAGCTGTGTCTGAGCAATATGGCTTCAGAAAAATGCCAGAGGCAGATTTTAACCAGGGAACTTCAAAAGAGCTAGAAATGGTCCAAAATGACCAATTACTACAGCTTCTTGTGCTGAGGTCACTTCCCTCAAGGACAGGTAGGCTATTCAAGGCTCCCCACTCCCGCTGGTGAGCTAAGAAACTTCCTTCTATCCAAGTAAGGCAATGGACAACACAGGAACTACAACACAGCCCAGGGTACAGCAAGGCCTGTAAACTGGCCTAACTAGTTTAGGAGAGGCAGGAAACAAGGAATATTTTTTTGTTTTTTTTGTTTTTAAATAGAAACACACAGAAATGCAGAAAAGGCAATAAGTCAGTAATACAGGCTAGCACACTTTAGTGGGCAGCCAAACAATTAAATTAAACAGCAAACAACCACTTTTCGACTTGAATAAGACTAATTTCGACTAAAATGTACTTTAAGTGCAGATAATAAAAAATGCAGTAAATAACTATGAAAACAGTTAAAGCTTGCTCTAGGTAAGCAGTAGAAGGTAAAACAAATATAAAAAACAGCAGGATACTTAATCAGGAAAGCAGTCGCTTTTTTTCAGTTCTCTGTAGCCATGAAGTCTCAACAGGACCACGTGGAGCTGTGTCTGAGCAATATGGCTTCAAAAAAATGCCAGAGGCAGATTTTAACCAGGGAACTTCAAAAGAGCTAGAAATGGTCCAAAATGACCAATTACTACAGCTTCTTGTGCTGAGGTCACTTCCCTCAAGGACAGGTAGGCTATTCAAGGCTCCCCACTCCAACTGGTGATCTAAGAAACTTCCTTCTATCCAAGTAAGGCAATGGACAACACAGGAACTACAACACAGCCCAGGATACAGCAAGGCCTGTAAACTGGTCTAACTAGTTTAGGAGAGACAGGAAAACAAGGAATATTTTTTTGTTTTTTTGTTTTTAAATAGAAACACACAGAAATGCAGAAAAGGCAATAAGTCAGTAGTACAGGCTAGCACACTTTAGTGGGCAGCCAAACAATTAAATTAAACAGCAAACAAACACTTTTAGACTTGAATTAGACTAATTTCACTAAAAAAAATTTGTATAAATTAATTTTTTTTCCTTGCGATGGGTTCAGGTAATTGCAAGTCGGGGTCTTTACCAGTAGGCAGAACCCCAGAAAAAACCTTGTGGAAAAAGCAAACAAGCATAAATATTTCCCCAAAAAAAAAGCCTCAGGATGAAAAAAGGGCCAGTTCTGAATGGTCCAAAAAAATTTTTAGAGGTCTGTCCAGGCCTAAGGAGGGGGGGAAAAAAAGAAAAAGACAACTAACAGGGCTAGGAAAATAACCAATGAATTTAACTTCTTTTTGTGGGCGGCCCCCGCACCTCTATCCGGGGGGCCCGAAAACTCTGAGGACTTTAAAAAAACTTCTGTTAGGGCCCAACCCAAAATGGGGAAAAAAAAGTAAGGAGGGCCCCAAGGGGGCTGAAATGGTCTAAAACTAGCTTGAAAGGCAGAAAAACCCCTTAAATTTTTGGTTTTAAATGTTTTTACAGATAAATTTTAAATGAAGGCAGTTAAAATACTTTAAAAAAGGAAGGCCTTTCCTGTTATTCTAAAACAAAGAGGATCTTTCGAATTGTTTTTTTCCCAAAAAATATCTGAGTTGGTGACTCAAAAAATTTTTTTATCTGTTTGAATGTTAAAAAAACAGGGGGTTCAAGGATTGATTTAAAAGCAGGTTTAAAAAATTTTCAAAAACTCTGTCTTGTGAAAAACAAAAAGGAACCAAAGAGCTTGAATTCAGACACTCCGGGTTTTGCTTAGGAAAATTTTTTTCCCAAAAAAGAAATTTTGGAAAAACAGGGCCAAAAGAATCAAGGATTCAGACTAAATTTAGATATTGAGGAGGAGGTTCTATTGGAGGCTTTAGGGGGAAAATTTTAAAAGGGAAAAAAACCTTGGGGCTGAATTGTGATTTCCCCAAATTAAAAGCCCGTTAATTTAAATTGGGAAAAAGAGGGGCCTGATGAAAAAACAAAATAAAACAGCCGAACTGGGGGAAGGATCATTTTTGGCTTTTAAAAAGGCTTCCATTTTTTGGTAAAATTCCCCAGAGGATTTTAAAAACCAGGCCAAAGGGAAATAAAAATGGCTAAAAAATAGCCCCCTAATTAAAAAAAAAAAAACCCTGAGGTGGGAAAAAAGGAAACCAAACAAAAAGGGAAAGTCCTCCAAAAATCCTGGGGTTCAAAAAGGGGGTTTCCCCCTATCCTACAGAGGAAGAGAAAAAACTATTTGCTGTTTTAGACAAAAAATCAACAGGGGAAAAAATTTTTAACCTTAAACCACTTGAGGCATGAGAAACCCCCAATTTTAAAATGTTTTTTAAGTGCTTTAAAAACCATGAAAATCCCCTTTACAGTTGGGTTTACAAAGGGGAACGGGCCCCTTTGTTGAATACCCAAAATACAGACATGTTTCTGTTGGACAAACCCACAGGGGATTTAGGGCCAAATTTAAAAACATGCTCTCATCTCCATTTATGTGCAGGGGGACAAAGGTTTAAGAACCATTTGAAAAGTAAATCCTTACAGTGGCAATGGGGGAAAGGTCTGCCTTAACAGAGGATCCAAAAAATGATTTTTTTGTCCCCGAATTTTTTTTTGTTGGGAAACCACTGGTGAACAACATCCAAAAAGGCAGTAGAAACCAAAGAAGAGTAAGCAGCCAAGACTTTTTTTAGAAACCCTTCTCTGTACTTTTGTTGGCAGAAAACCTGACATGACTTTGAAGTCTGAAACTCTTTGTGTGGGGAGCTGACAAACAGGAACAGAAAGTAATAGACTAAAGGATGACTTTATAGAGCCCCAAAAGAGAACAAAAATTTTTTTTAATTCTTAAAAACTGATGCCTTTTACAAAGTGTAGATAAAACAGGGAATTTTGCTCAGGTGAGGGGACCCCTGCCAAAATTTGGTGAAAGGGGGTGTGGTGAGCCAAAGGGGATTAACAAATAAAAAGGGGGGGAAAACTCCGGGGTTTAAAGGGTAGCACCAAAATTGAGCTAGTTGTCCTTTTAGAAGGGGAGAAATTAAAAGGGAATTAATCTTGTTTTAAGACTTGTTTAGCTGCTGAGCAATAGGCCCCGTCTGCGGGGGGAAAAAAATTAAACGGGCCAAGGTCTTTTTAAGGAAGGGTCTTTTCAGTAGGGGATTTTAACCCCAAAGGGGTGGTTTTGGAAAATTTAAAAAAAACTTTCCTAAAAGGGAATTTTTAACCCGGGTAGAGCTGAATTTTTAAAACCAGGCTTCTTACAGAATTTTACTCCTCCAAGGGGACAGGGAAAATTCAGGGAGCTGAAACTTTTAAGAGACTCTTTTCCCGGTTTTTTGGATCTGCCTCAGGCGGTGTTGTTTATTTGAGGGGAAAACCAAATTTTTTTTTTGAAAATTTTCTTCCTTTTGGGGTAAGGCAAATGGAAAAACAAACCCGAAAGAGGTTGTAATGGTCAATTTTTTCTTGAGGGCCCAAAAAAATAACAAAAATTTTAAAAAAGGGACTAAAAATTTCATAGCATACTTGTTTAAAGCCCCATGTATGGTAAAATAGAGCATAGAACACCCGGAATTTAAGTTCCAGCTAAGCAATTTTTTAGCCCCCCTGTAACCAAAAATTGCCCAAGGAATAGCTGGTGAAAAAAGTTCAGAGCAGAAAGGTCCAAAAAAATATTTAAAACTACCCGGCCCGGTCCTTAAGGAAGGACAAGGGAAAGGGTTCAATTCCCTTTTTGGTGGAGGGAAAAATCATCAGCGGGGGCAAAAGGAATTTTTTGGGGGAGTAAAAGAAGGCCTGGGACTGGTCACAGGTAGGGGAGCCCCCGGAAAACCGTAAAAAGAACACCCAGGGGGTGGGGAATAAACCCCGGATACACTTTAAGGGTTTGGGCCCCCGGGTTTAAATTTAACAGAAACACCCAAAACCCCCTTACTTTGTAGATAAAAAGACTTCCCTTTTTTACAGTTTTAGGGTTAAAAAGGGGAAATTTAAAAAACCCCGTAAACCCGAGGGGCCCCTGGGTTAGCAAAAAATAGAGGGTAAAACAAAAAAAAAAGACTGCTTTTTAGAGGCCCCTTTTAGGCTCCCCCCAGGGATAAAACCCCAAATAAAACCCGGACCCCCAAAAAAAGGGCCGAGGCAGATGAGGGTAACACCCAAAAAGGGAAAAAGGGGTTTCCCCCATAAGACCCGGAAGGAAAACCCCCAAGGAAGGCTAAAAAAAAGTAAGGGGAAACAAATTCTTTCAGGGAAAAAATTAAGACTCCAACCCCAAAATCTGGGTAGAGTAATGGCAATTTCTAATAGTTTCAGAGGCAGGCAGGGGAGTATTTTTTTGTTTTTTTAGAAACCAACCGAAATTTCCCCGGGGAAAAAGGGGGAAAGTGGCTAAGGAAGGGGCCCTTTTTAAAGGGAACCAAAAAAAAAAACGCCAAACTTTAAAGAAAGCAATTTCGGCTAACCCTTTAAAAAAAATAAAAGGCCCGAATTTAAACAAGGGAAAATTAAAACGGAATGAAGGAAAAACAAATTAGGGATTACTTAAATAGCAGAAGGGTTCACAGAAGTGGGGCCGGAAGACAAACAGACACAGGGGGAGGCAACCAAAATAATTTTTTTTTGGGACTTCAAAAATGACAAAACAAACCCGCAAAAATACAGGGAAAATTACCGCTGTCAGAGCACTTCTCAGCAGGTCACCTTCCCGGCTTTAAAATGGTGCAAAAAAAAACACACCAGTAAAATAAAAATTTAAAAATCCAAAAGGAAAACAGAAAAACACACACCCCAGGGGGTGGGGGGGTTTTTTCTACTAGTTTAGAACAGGAAATTTTTGTGGGGTTAAAAAAGAAAACTAATTTTGGGTTAAAAAAAATAGTAAAGAATAAACACAGGGGGGAAAAAGGGGGAAAAAAGCAAAAAAAACAGGGCACAAATTTTCTTAAAATACAGCAAAAAAAAACAAAAAAAAATAATTTCGACTAAAATGTACTTTTAAGTGCAGATAATAAAAAATGCAGTAAATAACTATGAAAACAGTTAAAGCTTGCTCTAGGTAAGCAGTAGAACGTAAAACAAATATAAAAAACAGCAGGATACTTAATCAGGAAAGCAGTCGCTTTTTTCAGTTCTCTGTAGCCAGGAAGACTCAACAGGACCACATGGAGCTGTGTCTGAGCAATATGGCTTAAAAAAATGCCAGAGGCAGATTTTAACCAGGGAACTCCAAAAGAGCTAGAAATGGTCCAAAATGACCAATTACTACAGCTTCTTGTGCTGAGGTCACTTCCCTCAAGGACAGGTAGGCTATTCAAGGCTCCCCACTTCCACTGGTGAGCTAAGAAACTTCCTTCTATCCAAGTAAGGCAATGGACAACACAGGAACTACAACACAGCCCAGGGTACAGCAAGGCCTGTAAACTGGCCTAACTAGTTTAGGAGAGGCAGGAAACAAGGAATATTTTTTTGTTTTTTTTGTTTTTAAATAGAAACACACAGAAATGCAGAAAAGGCAATAAGTCAGTAGTACAGGCTAGCACACTTTAGTGGGCAGCCAAACAATTAAATTAAACAGCAAACAAACACTTTTCAACTTGAATTAGACTAATTTCAACTAAAATGTACTTTTAAGTGCAGATAATAAAAAATGCAGTAAATAACTATGAAAACAGTTAAAGCTTGCTCTAGGTAAGCAGTAGAAGGTAAAACAAATATAAAAACAGCAGGATACTTAATCAGGAAAGCAGTCACTTTTTTTCAGTTCTCTGTAGCCAGGAAGACTCAACAGGACCACGTGGAGCTGTGTCTGAGCAATATGGCTTCAAAAAAATGCCAGAGGCAGATTTTAACCAGGGAACTCCAAAAGAGCTAGAAATGGTCCAAAATGACCAATTACTACAGCTTCTTGTGCTGAGGTCACTTCCCTCAAGGACAGGTAGGCTATTCAAGGCTCCCCACTCCCACTGGTGAGCTAAGAAACTTCCTTCTATCCAAGTAAGGCAATGGACAACACAGGAACTACAACACAGCCCAGGATACAGCAAGGCCTGTAAACTGGTCTAACTAGTTTAGGAGAGGCAGGAAAACAAGGAATATTTTTTTGTTTTTAAATAGAAACACACAGAAATGCAGAAAAGGCAATAAGTCAGTAGTACATGCTAGCACACTTTAGTGGGCAGCCAAACAATTAAATTAAACAACAAACAAACACTTTTCGACTTGAATTAGACTTATTTCGACTAAAATGTACTTTTAAGTGCAGATAATAAAAAATGCAGTAAATAACTATGAAAACAGTTAAAGCTTGCTCTAGGTAAGCAGTAGAAGGTAAAACAAATATAAAAAACAGCAGGATACTTAATCAGGAAAGCAGTCGCTTTTTTTCAGTTCTCTGTAGCCAAGAAGACTCAACAGGACCACGTGGAGCTGTGTCTGAGCAATATGGCTTCAAAAAAATGCCAGAGGCAGATTTTAACCAGGGAACTTCAAAAGAGCTAGAAATGGTCCAAAATGACCAATTACTACAGCTTCTTGTGCTGAGGTCACTTCCCTCAAGGACAGGTAGGCTATTCAAGGCTCCCCACTCCCACTGGTGAGCTAAGAAACTTCCTTCTATCCAAGTAAGGCAATGGACAACACAGGAACTACAACACAGCCCAGGATACAGCAAGGCCTGTAAACTGGTCTAACTAGTTTAGGAGAGGCAGGAAAACAAGGAATATTTTTGTTTTTTTGTTTTAAATAGAAACACACAAAAATGCAGAAAAGGCAATAAGTCAGTAGTACAGGCTAGCACACTTTAATGGGCAGCCAAACAATTAAATTAAACAGCAAATAAACACTTTTCGACTTGAATTAGACTAATTTCGACTAAAATGTACTTTTAAGTGCAGATAATAAAAAATGCAGTAAATAACTATGAAAACAGTTAAAGCTTGCTCTAGGTAAGCAGTAGAAGGTAAAACAAATATAAAAAACAGCAGGATACTTAATCAGGAAAGCAGTCGCTTTTTTTCAGTTCTCTTTAGCCAGGAAGACTCAACAGGACCACGTGGAGCTGTGTCTTAGCAATATGGCTTAAAAAAAATGCCAGAGGCAGATTTTAACCAGGGAACTCCAAAAGAGCTAGAAATGGTCCAAAATGACCAATTACTACAGCTTCTTGTGCTGAGGTCACTTCCCTCAAGGACAGGTAGGCTATTCAAGGCTCCCCACTCCCACTGGTGAGCTAAGAAACTTCCTTCTATCCAAGTAAGGCAATGGACAACACAGGAACTACAACACAGCCCAGGGTACAGCAAGGCCTGTAAACTGGTCTAACTAGTTTAGGAGAGGCAGGAAAACAAGGAATATTTTTTTTGTTTTTTTTTGTTTTTAAATAGAAACACACAGAAATGCAGAAAAGGCAATAAGTCAGTAGTACAGGCTAACACACTTTAGTGGGCAGCCAAACAATTAAATTAAACAGCAAACAAACACTTTTCGACTTGAATTAGACTAATGTCGACTAAAATGTACTTTCAAGTGGAGATAGCAAAAAAACGATAAATAACAAAGAAAACAGAAAAAGCATGCTCTAGGTAAGGAGTAGAAGGTAAAACAAATATAAAAACAGCAGGATACTTAATCAGGAAAGCAGTCGCTTTTTCAGTTCTCTGTAGCCAGGAAGACTCAACAGGACCACATGGAGCTGTGTCTGAGCAATATGGCTTCAAAAAATGCCAGAGGAAGATTTTAACCAGGGAACTCAAAGAGCTAGAAATGGTCCAAAATGACCAATTACTACAGCTTCTTGTGCTGAGGTCACTTCCCTCAAGGACAGGTAGGCTATTCAAGGCTCCCCACTCCCACTGGTGAGCTAAGAAACTTCCTTCTATCCAAGTAAGGCAATGGACAACACAGGAACTACAACACAGCCCAGGATACAGCAAGGCCTGTAAACTGGTCTAACTAGTTTAGGAGAGGCAGGAAAACAAGGAATATTTTTTTGTTTTTAAATAGAAACACACAGAAATGCAGAAAAGGCAATAAGTCAGTAGTACATGCTAGCACACTTTAGTGGACAGCCAAACAATTAAATTAAACAGCAAATAAACACTTTTCGACTTGAATTAGACTAATTTCAACTAAAATGTACTTTTAAGTGCAGATAATAAAAAATGCAATAGATAACTATGAAAACAGATAAAGCTTGCTCTAGGTAAGCAGTAGAAGGTAAAACAAATATAAAAAACAGCAGGATACTTAATCAGGAAAGCAGTCGCTTTTTTTCAGTTCTCTGTAGCCAGGAAGACTCAACAGGACCACGTGGAGCTGTGTCTGCGCAATATGGCTTCAAAAAAATGCCAGAGGCAGATTTTAACCAAGGAACTCCAAAAGAGCTAGAAATGGTCCAAAATGACCAATTACTACAGCTTCTTGTGCTGAGGTCACTTCCCTCAAGGACAGGTAGGCTATTCAAGGCTCCCCACTCCCACTGGTGAGCTAAGAAACTTCCTTCTATCCAAGTAAGGCAATGGACAACAGAGGAACTACAACACAGTCCAGGATACAGCAAGGCCTGTAAACTGGTCTAACTAGTTTAGGAGAGGCAGGAAAACAAGGAATATTTTTTTGTTTTTAAATAGAAACACACAGAAATGCAGAAAAGGCAATAAGTCAGTAGTACAGGCTAGCACACTTTAGTGGGCAGCCAAACAATTAAATTAAACAGCAAACAAACACTTTTCGACTTGAATTAGACTAATTTCGACTAAAATGTACTTTTAAGTGCAGATAATAAAAATGCAGTAAATAACTATGAAAACAGTTAAAGCTTGCTCTAGGTAAGCAGTAGAAGGTAAAACAAATATAAAAACAGCAGGATACTTAATCAGGAAAGCAGTCGCTTTTTTTCAGTTCTCTGTAGCCAGGAAGACTCAACAGGACCACGTGGAGCTGTGTCTGAGCAATATGGCTTCAAAAAAATGCCAGAGGCAGATTTTAACCAAGGAACTCCAAAAGAGCTAGAAATGGTCCAAAATGACCAATTACTACAGCTGCTTGTGCTGAGGTCACTTCCCTCAAGGACAGGTAGGCTATTCAAGGCTCCCCACTCCCACTGGTGAGCTAAGAAACTTTCTTCTATCCAAGTAAGGCAATGGACAACACAGGAACTACAACACAGCCCAGGATACAGCAAGGCCTGTAAACTGGTCTAACTAGTTTAGGAGAGGCAGGAAAACAAGGAATATTTTTTTGTTTTTAAATAGAAACACACAGAAATGCAGAAAAGGCAATAAGTCAGTAGTACAGGCTAGCACACTTTAGTGGGCAGCCAAACAATTAAATTAAACAGCAAACAAACACTTTTCGACTTGAATTAGACTAATTTCGACTAAAATGTACTTTTAAGTGCAGATAATAAAAATGCAGTAAATAACTATGAAAACAGTTAAAGCTTGCTCTAGGTAAGCAGTAGAAGGTAAAACAAATATAAAAAACAGCAGGATACTTAATCAGGAAAGCAGTCGCTTTTTTCAGTTCTCTGTAGCCAGGAAGACTCAACAGGACCACGTGGAGCTGTGTCTGAGCAATATGGCTTCAAAAAATGCCAGAGGCAGATTTTAACCAGGGAACTTCAAAAGAGCTAGAAATGGTCCAAAATGACCAATTACTACAGCTTCTTGTGCTGAGGTCACTTCCCTCAAGGACAGGTAGGCTATTCAAGGCTCCCCACTCCCACTGGTGAGCTAAGAAACTTCCTTCTATCCAAGTAAGGCAATGGACAACACAGGAACTACAACACAGCCCAGGATACAGCAAGGCCTGTAAACTGGTCTAACTAGTTTAGGAGAGGCAGGAAAACAAGGAATATGTTTTTGTTTTTTTTTGTTTTTAAATAGAAACACACAGAAATGCAGAAAAGGCAATAAGTCTGTAGTACAGGCTAGCACACTTTAGTGGGCAGCCAAACAATTAAATTAAACAGCAAACAAACACTTTTCGACTTGAATTAGACTAATTTCGACTAAAATGTACTTTTAAGTGCAGATAATAAAAAATGCAGTAAATAACTATGAAAACAGTTAAAGCTTGCTCTAGGTAAGCAGTAGAAGGTAAAACAAATATAAAAAACAGCAGGATACTTAATCAGGAAAGCAGTCGCTTTTTTTCAGTTCTCTGTAGCCAGGAAGACTCAACAGGACCACGTGGAGCTGTGTCTGAGCAATATGACCTGGTACTAGGCTGTAGAACTGCTACAAGATGGCAGCCTGCCTGGACATTATTCTTTCCCCTAGAACTCATTATTACTACATTATCAAAAAGATCTTCTAGTCTGCATCATTAAGATTATGTTGACAGTTATTTAGCTTAAGTTCGTAGCTAACTATTAGGCTAACTGCCTTTGTGGGCCATATTAAGCCTAGCTTATTTTCCCATTTGAGAATCAAACCTTACACCTTGTGTGTTCAAAGTAAACACCTAAACCATTATGCCAACCCCCAACCAGTAAAGGCTGATGAAACTCGCACAAGAAAAAGTTAATGCAGAGAAGAGAAGGTCCTTATTAGGAGTATATCAAACCAAGCAAACTTCTATGGATGCTGTAGAAGAGTTTGGTGTGTTTTTTGATGGGTGGATAGTTTGGACTATGATCAAAACATGGAGAGGAGAAGGGATGAGAAAAGAATGAAAGGGAAGTGAAGCAAGGGAGGGGAAAGGGATGATACAGAAAGCTGAACACTGCTTCAGTTTATACAACTTTAGTCATCACAGTTTTACAGCAGAGTGAAATGTTTGTTATGCTTGTTACCTTACAACTGGCAGGACAAAGTATCTCAATGGAAACTTCGCAGTAATTCAGGAGAGAACTTGTGCCTTACATCTTCAGTTGCTCATGGCAGAGTTATATTAGCAGAAGAAGTGTCTGCACTATTTGTCAGTCAGAAAGCAGCAGGTAGAAAGCATGCATACACTACCGATATATGCACGTTTGTTAGGTATGTGAGCATCCTGAGGAAAAAATATAATAGAAGGTAGCCCAGCTATCACGTACTGCTTGAGAAAATAATACATTCCCTGAAGTACTTAAGCTGATGCTACACCAGAGACATTGCCATCAAGGTCAGAAAGACTGCCTCATCTGAACTTCTAATAAAGGAAAGTAGTAAAATATGCAGAAATATTGGGGGAAAGCATTGCTGTATGACCTTACATACATTTTATTTAATTTTATTGATGGGCTAAAAACTCACTGAGATATAGGACCTTTTAAACAGATGCGCTAGGAAGAAAAATATTTATTTCTAGAAGAAATGACAGCATCATCCTGAGATTCAAAAACATTTATCATGTTGTGGTAGGTGAATTTGGGCAATGAAAGTCTGCACACTGGGAGAGTGCAATTCAAAGACACATATAGTATGTGCTTGCTAGGCTGCAAAATACTGTTGCCAACATATTATGCAGATTACTGTATAATGACATGGAAATCAGCAACAATATTAAAATGAGGATAATAGTGAAAACAAATGAAGATAAATAATTTGGTATGATTCAGAAATGTATAATTTTTGCATGACAAGACATGACTATAAGAGCTGTTGACTGCAGTAAAATCCTGACGTCACAGTAGAAAGTCTGCAAAAAGATATATTGGGGTCCGAACAGAGAGATGATAAGTCAGCAAATAAAGGAGAGTAATGCTGCTGAAACTGATTCATCCTCAAGTCTTAGCGAGTACCTTCATGAGGTCGACTCTGTTTTTCACAAAATCTCACCAAGATGATACTAATATATAGACTGTATTTATAAAGCAGATATCATGAACAGAAGTAGGTTAAAAATTAAAAAAGATAGCTGGGTACACAAGACCCAGAATAAAAAAGTACCCAGTTCTGTTAGGCACACTGGTACCAGGACTGGAAAAGATGGCAGTGTAGAATCCTCAAAATACAGAAACATTCCTACAATGGGGCCAGGCCAGGCCCGGGGGGAGGATGCCCCCATTGTAGAAGGAAGTAGTAGTCCACAAAAATCACAAAAACTGATAGGCCAAAGAAGAGCCATAAAGACGATAAAGTGAAATATTGAGGATAAGAAAGAAATTATGTATTGTTACTATTATGCAAAAAGCCCAGGATTTCCAGACACAAGATATACAAAATGATTAAGAGAGAAATTAGAGGAAAGAAAAATACTTCCACAAGAAAAACTGTCAGAAGCTTCAAATAAAAATTTGTATTCATTAATACAACAGATTTGTGAAACACAGTATATAGATCAAGAAACATTGATCTGTCTGGAAAAAGAAGCATCTGAGGAAGTGTGAAAATATAAACAACAAAACCTAGACATTTTTGAAAAGTATAAAAATGAAATATGGACATGGGAAAGAAAGAGATATTTGATATGGTGCAATATTTATGCAAAGGAGAAAGTCAAATTAATCAACATAAAGAAGGCAGTCCCAAAGATATTCAAAGAGAAATACAGCCAAAGGCATCCAGATATGGAAAATTTCACAATAAAGAAAATAATATCACAAAGAGGGAATGTAGAAAAGAAGATTAGTAAAGCAGAAGTTAAAAAAATAGAGGTTGAAGTCATGGAGTGCCTGTGAAGTGAAGGATTTGGTGTAGAAGGTCTAACACAGGTTACATCACAGCAAGATGGAGTGAGTCCACAAAGTAAGGTGAAGCAGGAAGATCAGGAGACATCTGAAGAAGAAATATGGACATGGGGAAGAAAAAGAGATTTAATATGGTGTAATATCTATGCAAAGGAGAAAGCAAAACTAACAAATATAAAAAGAGCAGCACCAAAGATATTTGAAGAGAAATACAGGCAAAGGAATATGGATATGGAAAGCTTTTCAATACAAAAAATAAGAAGACAAGGAGGAAAAGCAGAAAAAGAGATTATTAATGGAGAAGTTAAAGAAATAGAAACTGAGGTTATGGAGTACCTGCGAACTGAAGGATTCAGTGTATAAAATCTAATTCAAAAAGCACCGCAACAGGATAGAGCAATGGATATCCAAATTAAGGGGAAACCAGTGGAATGGGAAGCAATTGGTCAGGTGCCATATTAAGATATTTTGGAGCCTTCCACACGAAGTCAGTATAAACATTCATTTGAAGCTGGACAGCAAGGGAAGGAACAGGAAACTGTGGAAACTCTGACAAAGTCAATGTTGAAGAGTGATAGGCCAGTGAGTTCCCATATGACAGAGCAACAGATGGCAGAGGATGAAATTGAAGAGAATGTGCCACAGGAAGATGCAATAGAACTTTCCATAGAATGCCTGCAGGAAATGGAAAATAAAAAAAATGTGTCCTCAGTTTAGAAGAAAACGAGCTAAAAGAAGAGTTGCTTGATTTAATAGAGATAGATAGACATATTAAGACCAATGAAGGAAATAAACTGCAGATGGTCAATTAAACCCAAAAAGTCAACACACAGTAATTAGGACTGCCTATAGAGATTCATGCAATATAACAGAAGTAAACATGATATATTACTCTGCAGCTAAATTAATAACTGATAAAGTTCTACCGCGTGAACACAGGGTAGTGAGAGAAAGGAAAGGGAAAAATCGAATACCATCATTGAAGTATCAAATAGAGAAAACTATAAAGCAATTAAGACAAGAAGTGTCACTGTTAGAAGAATATAGAAGGGGGAACAGATCAACAAAAACACTAAGAAAGATAGACATAATAAAAGCAATGTGCATTATTAGAACAGACCAGTATCTATCATGTGATAATAACAAACTAAAAATCTCAGCACAGGCGGAAATACTTATTAGAAGACATGCAGATAAATATAAAGGAAAAGTACAAAATAAACAATTTATTGATAACCAAAAAAGGTTTTACAGAGAATTGGGAAACAAGGTAAAGGAATTGAAAGACCACTAAAAAAAGAAGAAATTGATACATTTTGGAGAAGTATCTATGAAGATCCTGTGGAACATGACAGAGATGCTAAATGGATAGAAGAAGTAAAAGAGAATAAGAAGTTTAAAGGTACAGGATATGAAATGGGATGAAGTAGCAGCCAGAGAGACTGAAACAAAGTTAAGAAAAGCCTCCAAACTGGAAAATCCCAGGCCCAGATGCAATACCTAACTTCTGGCTAAAAGTGTTAACATCTTTGCATGGAGATTTAGCTATGAGTAAGAACTATTTATATGCGTACCTTAAACATCACCAACCTGGTTAACAACAGGAAAAACAATGCTCATACTTAAGAGTGAACCTGCAAACTACCCTAAAACCTATAGACCAATAACTTGCCTTCCGATGAAGTATAAACTATACACAGGAACTGATGCCAACAGAGTTTATAGTCATTTAGAAAAAAACTCAATTATGGCAGTAGAACAAAAGAGCAATAAAAGAAAGTCATATGGAAAAAAGGATCATTTGTTATTAAATAAAGTCATATTGGAGAAGTGTATAAAGGGGAAGAATCTAAGTATGGCATGGATTGACTATAAAAAAGCATTTGATAGTATCCCACATTCATGGATAAACGAGTGCTTAAAATGTATAAGATGCACCCTACTACAAAAAAGCTGCTAAAGTCGAAACTCTTGAGGAACGCTATATTTATTAAAATGCTAAATAACCACGTTTTTCGTCTAACACAAATGGTTAGACTTCTTCAGAAGCAAAGCAAACAAAACAGTGTCAGTTAAAATTCAAAATCAATATATATAAATTCCCCGCCAAATGCTAAATTGACACTGGTCATTCTTAAAGGTAAAAACCTTTTAAAAAGCTTCAAACCATTTCCTATTGAAATAAAATAAAATAAAAAGGATTTGCCTTGTTATATATAAACTGATGCCTAACAACAACCATGCTTCAAAAAATAACAACTGAAATAAAAACAAATGAATTACAGTTGAAAATACATGCAGTCTAATGAAATTATGCTGCCCTGTTATTAAAAAATCTGTTACCAGTTACTGTAATTTATTTGTTTTTGTTTCAAATCAAGAGATGAAAGGTTAATATTGGCAGCACAAGATAGTAGGCTACGTACACATTGATTTGCAAAGTCCAATGAACATGTGGGAGAAACAGACAAATATAGGTTTTGTAAAACAGAATTGGAAACAGTTGCACACCTTGTTGCTGGTTGTGATATATATGGCAGAAGGACTGTATACTGAAAGGCATAATAATGTGGCAAGACTTTTGTATTGGGGATTATTCAAACATTACATTATTCAAGTGGCTGAAAAATACTGGAAACATGAGCCACAAAGCATCATAGAAAGTGATGAAGTCTACATCACATGGGATCACCCATTACCAACAGTTCAAAAGACAGATGCTTGAAAACTGGTTATAGTGGTCCAAGAAAAGAAGACAAAAGTATCATTAATCATTGAAATCGCCACACCCAGTGACTACAGTGTCTTGCATACACAGAGACACAAAGTCATAAAATATCAGGATTTGCAGGCGGAAATGAGAGCAATGTGGAAGAAAGATACCCAGACAGTTCCAGCAGTAGTAGGAGCAAGGGTCTTATAAAAAAGAATCTACAATCATATTTAGATATGTTTCCAATACATGTAACCCCATACAAATTTCAGGAGTAATTACTAGGCACATTGCAGGTGCTGCGAAGAGCACTTCTGACTAACATGAACAATTGAAACAATACTAATTTCATGAACTTTAATTATACTTTGACTTAGGAATGGGGTCCATTCCTATCATGGTATTAGAAACCCAAAAGACTTGGAGAAATGAAGAGACAGGATATATATGGGTTTACTGCCACTTTAGTAGATTTGTATATGCAAGAGACTGTTCTTACAGCCTTTAGCCAAAAGTGTGTGTGCCATCACCACTGATACTGCCAAGTCATCTGTCCATGTCTTACATACCATGTCCTTTCTCCATGATACAGAAATAGTGGACCAGTAGTGTGTAGCTCAAGGCACCATGCAGGAGCTGATTAAGAAATGTTTCCCTGATATGCAAGCTCATGGGATACATAATGTACCCTTTCCTGTAAGCACCAATATATATGTGGCTTTGAGAATTTTTGCTATAGGGACCATCCAGTGACCACTAGGAGGACATGTGGATTTATCCCAAGCATCTGCCTAAGAGACATGCCACCAGTTTCTCAATAGTATGCTGCAGCATGTAGAGGAACATGTGTAATACTGTGCTACAACATGTAAAGGAACATGTGTAAAAGTATGCTGCAGCATGTAGAGGAACATGTGTAATAGTGTGCTACAGCATGTAGAGGAACATGTGTAATAGTGTGCTACAGCATGTAGAGGAACATGTGTAATAGTGTGCTACAGCATGTAGAGGAACATGTGTAATAGTGTGCTACAGCATGTAGAGGAACATGTGTAATAGTGTGCTACAGCATGTAGAGGAACATGTGTAATAGTGTGCTACAACATGTAGAGGAACATGTGTAATAGTGTGCTACAGCATGTAGAGGAACATGTGTAATAGTGTGCTACAGCATGTAGAGGAACATGTGTAATAGTGTGCTACAGCATGTAGAGGAACATGTGTAATAGTGTGCTACAGCATGTAGAGGAACATGTGTAATAGTGTGCTACAGCATGTAGAGGAACATGTGTAGCTCCCTCAGACCACAGATGAGAGAATCAACACCATGCAGGCCTTTTATGACAAGCCCATTTCTCTGAGATACTGGGATCTATTGACCGCACCCACACTGCAATAAAGTCCCACCTGGGAAACAAGGACAATAGTGCATCAGTTGTAAGAGGATCCGCTCCATCATCTGCCAGGTTGTATGCAATGGACAAGGTTTAATATACAGTGTGTCAGCAGGCCACCCTGCAGTGCCCATGACTCCCACATCTGGCACCAGTGAGACTTATATCAGCAGTTTTTGCAGGGTGATTTTCCATGGGCCATTACTGTTAATGCCAGATATTCTCTGGAGCCATTGATAATGACACCAGTAAGAAACCCACAGGCTATGATAGAGAATGTATAAAACACCAGCCTTACATAGCCTTTCACAGACCTGAATTAGTGTTAATTGATAGTGTTAGTTGATTTTTCTAGTGGTGGTGCCCTGCAATATGGCCTTGAAACATGCATTAAAATATTTAAGATGTGTACACTATTAAAATGTTGAGAGCAGCGGATGAAGTCCAACAACACGAACCACCACACAGTCGAAGTATAGAATAAAACAAAGTTTACTATTCCAAACTTTACATAAAAGACATTTAGCGCTTTCGTCAACAATTAGACTTCTTCAGAATAACAAAGTATCGCCTGCTGACAGCTTAAATACATTGACACCAATTAAAAAATTACATCATTTCGTTGCTGGCCACCTTGTTACAGGAAATGCTTTACATACAATAAATGCACACTAAAATTTGACATAAATAAATGTGCCTGTGGAGGAATATTTAGAATTCCTTGAGTTAAAATGGCAGATAAAATTGAACGCACACTCCCCCCCCGGACTTAATGAGAAGATATCTATATTACCTTACCTAAAATTAAAACAGTTATTTAATATTTAATTTAATATTATGGGAACAGGTTAATATATGTATTTGGATGTGATTATTTATATTCGAAATGTAAAGGCACATTTATTTATGTCAAATTTTAGTGTGCATTTATTGTATGGAAAGCATTTCCTGTAACAAGGTGGCCAGCAAGGAAATTATGTAATTTTTTAAATTGGTGTCAATGTATTTAAGCTGTCAGCAGGTGATACTTTGTTATTCTGAAGAAGTCTAATTGTTGACGAAAGCGCTAAATGTCTTTTATGTAAAGTTTGGAATAGTAAACTTTGTTTTATTCTATACTTCGACTGTGTGGTGGTTCATGTTGTTGGACTTCATCCGCTGCTCTCAACATTTTATTAGTTGTGATTCATTTTTTATTTTATGTGTACACTATTACACAATATGCTACTACATAAACAGATGCAGCAGGGGAAAAGCATTTATGAGGTGGAAGTCCTAAAGTCCACAGTGGCAGACATACCTGATGAGGTGCCTATGGAAGAGCTAACTTCTGGTGATGACTATGCTAGGCAGAGGTGGGAGCAGCAGACCATGGCACTAGCCAAGAAGTAATATTTGGTTCATAACTAGGGCCAGAATAAATATAACATACAAAAGTAACAGTGACACATGCAGTAATGCAAGCAGGCTGGTATACCATGCAAATTGCAAGAAATAAGCTTATCTATCAGTGGAGGATGGAGCATCTCTCCACATGCAGAGGTTAGAATGATTACTGTCACCTCTTGATAGTTTGTGTATATCATAAGAACATTGTATTACCTGATGTTATTTTTTTAGCAAAGGTAATACCCATATGTGACACCACTGCTTAGTGCCTGTCACAACCTCAGTATATAGGCTAGCATGATAACCCACATGCATACAAGACATGTAGGGGATACAAAAATTTCACATCTGCAAGCATATGCCCAGGTCAGCATGCTTGTACATCATGGTCAGTGTCACTTGGTGACTGCAGGGCTGTTCTTCCAGTACACTCTTTTGACACTGCCACAGAGTTGGGGGGCAAAGTCCTCTAGCATGCAGGCTATGCATCTCATCATATTAGCCATGTATTGACCCAGCAAATGCCCATGTATGTGCATATCCAATTGGCATATCCATGACATCTGTATATTATGGCTTCTCTGTCCCATAATGCATAACACTGCTTCCCCATCATATGACAAGAGCTGTTTGTGTTATCATCACTGTCATGTTGTCTCTGGTACAACCCACTGGCACTGTATGCCTTTTGCTCTCCATACTTTGTAACACTGTCCATGTCCATATGGCCCGTTTTGGCCCCTATCCCAGGTAACATACCCACAGTGGCACACACACACACACACACACACACACACACACACACACACACACACACACACACACACACACACACACACACACAGCCATCTGCACTGTCCTGATGGAGGTGTTACAGTCCCTCTCCCACAGCCATCTGGTGCTATGGTATTGCATCATTGTATGCACATCTGCCAAGAGGAACACATACCATTCTATACCTAATAGTTTTTGGTCACCAATAACAATAATGTTATTATATTTGGAGTATTCATTTAGTTGTTTAATTTGTTTTTATTGACAGACTTGCTTTTTCATAAGATTTGTAGTCTTATGTTTATTATATTATAGTTTGATAGGTATATCTTACAGTTTTGTGTTCACTTAGGTAAGGATTTAACTGTTTGAGTACATTCTATTATCTTTTGAGTTTTATAACCATTGCACAGGTTATTTATTAATGAAGTATTTATTAATGCTGCATAGTTTTAACTATGTAAAGGTTTGTATTTTTAGCTTTACACACTTGGTTATACAAACCTGTATTTCTAAATGTTAATTGATCATTATTGTGGTGCTTAATTGTGCTTAATTATTGGTAATTTTTGTATATAAACACAGTACTATGACGAAGTGTAATTTATTCTGAAGAAGTTTGCTCACTTGAGCAAACGAAAAGCGCTTCAATTAAACGTTGGTTTTGGATTTTGTCTTTTGTCTACCTGGTGGTTTTGGTTCAGTTACTAACTGAAGATTTTCCTATACTTGGAAGGATCGTTGGGTACTTTGCCTTCTGGTTCATATTTGTATTTATACCTAATAGGCATTATAGACCCTGGCATAATAATATTTCTAGCTGTTGTAGTTAACTGTATGGCTGATCATCAGAAATAAACAGAATAACATTTCTCTCTCTCTTTCTCTATCTTACTATGCCACTATCCTTATTTTATATTTTTTTAATTTGATGCATACTTTTTTATTTTGTTCCACTTATGTTAATATTTTCTGCAGTGTATTTCACAGCTGTACCTGTGGTGTGGTAGTGACCCTGGTCTGACTTATGCCCATCCTTCCCTTGTCAGCTCACCATCTGCTTGCAGGTCTGCCTTTCAGGTGGGTGAGATCATATGGCAAGGTAACCTGGACATGTCCTCGGTGGTCCCTGGTGGTTAATCACTGGAGTGGAGTGCTGTAGCTCCCACTAGTGACACCACTGGTGGGTTACATTTTGTTACTAGGAAGGAGTTGGATGATATGGTAGCAGACATTGTGAATCAGCAGTTTGATATTTGCATTAGCTGCCTGGGGAACTGTCTCATGTGACTTGCACAGTTGCACTACTGCCTGCCACTGCTGTCTGCCATCAGGGACAAGATTCAGCAGGAAAGATGTTTACAGTGATGAGTGACATTTTCTTGGGTCCTACCTAAGTCAGCTTGATCAGAAGTCAGGTCCCTGTCCTATCTCCCAACATGGTGTTCCACATGCTTGTGCATGACCTCCCTACCCTGTTTGTTGTCCAGTCCTCCTAATTACTACTTGTCCTCCATCTGTCAGTATTTGTAGCTATCCATTGTCACCCCCCGTGTCAGCATCTTCTGTGTTAGACTTTGTTTTTGGCCCCTGCTATCATTCCTATACCATCTTTCCATCCACTGACTTCCCCTTACATCCTTCTCCGTCTATCCTTCTTGAGCAACAAAATGTCCACCTGTTTTAAAAAAAAATGATACCTCCAACTCCCACACATTCCTTTGTTATGTTCTCCTATATGTTCCTCTACTTCCCCATTTCTGACTTTACCATGCGCCAATTTCCTCCCCATTTCAGTGAATAAAACTGAATAGGGATTTTAAAGATTTCCACAGTTGCACACACAAAACATTTCTTTGTCTCTCTTTGCTTGCACCGCCATTTGCATGAGTGGATTTCTTAATTAATTAATGGTTGAGGTACTAAATTCCTCCTTCTTAATTGATAATTACTTTCAAGCTGTATCGATCATTTCAGCATCCCCATAGCACCCCATGAACAGCCATGTTAGACATGTTTCTGAATCCCAGGGCACATTTGTTGGCATAGAGACTGGATAGCTTGCATTTTAACGAGGGAAGAAAACCAATACTAAAAAGAGACCGCAATATTGTCTGCTGTGTACTAGTGATATAGCTAGTACAGACAGGTAGGAGTAATTGTAGCAGCAGGGAGAACTTTAAATGCCAAGCAGCATCAGTAGTGCTAAAGCTGAAAATTCTGTGCAGGTAATATCATAATACAGTTACTGACAGCAGTTGTACAAAATATTGTTTAAAACAATAGTCAAACAGAGAAAAAATATATGCTTCAGAGGATACAATGCAATGCATTTCCCAGATGAGGCATGTTGGTTTATAATAGTTTCCATAACTACCACTGCAGTTAACTCATTACATCCGAGTGATGCCTCCAGGTGCATCTGCAGTTAGCTCTTACTACGCCTCTAGGTGTCAAATATTGCTTGTTCATATTTGCATTAATAATTCCAAAACCATGCTACATACAAGGTATCAGAATATCTTATCTTGAAGCATACATGATGGCAAACACGATTGTGTTGATATTTGACCTGTGTCAGTGAGTATTTGTTAGAATTGTAAGGTGATAACTTAATTTTTAAAGGCTCAAGCCATGCCCACTGGGTGTTAAAGGTACACACACAGAAGAGATGTACTGGAGGGAATGAGTTCAACTCAGGATTTTTTAAAATGCCTTTGGTTAGTAATTCATTGCTCCACAAACCACCAGAACACATTCTGAACCTATCTGCTCATTTTAGTGGAAACAAACTACCTTAATTAAACTGTAGACGGTGACAAACTAGTAAGTTAGACATAGTTTTTGGTCAGGACTGGGCAGAAAACACAACTTACTTTCAATTAAAAGTAAATAAACTGGTATTGCGTATTTGGAAAAGACCATGTTCTCTAGTGTGATGAATTCAGACAAACCATTTATGCTGAGTCAGTTTTGACAAACTTATTCTACTCTGACTCTCAGTAGCCCATACCTGCCAACCTCTTAGTGCAACAATTTTGGACAAAACCAAAAATAATGGATGGACAAAGGCCCGAAACCAGGGACAGATTTTAAATATTGCTCTTATAAATTTTAAAATTTGCTAGAATAACAGGTTTTTCATTAGCATGCATTTTTCTGAAGGATGTAAAGTCTGAAACTCACATATCTGTCATAACTTAGTGACTTTAATCTTTAATGATTTACCACAAAACCATAAGTTTTAAGAGGAACAGCCGAAGAATATGAGGCAAAACTCTTTGTCTTGTGAGAAAATATAGATAGTTGAGATGTATGCAGAAACCCTAATCAATTCTTATGCCCTGTAACCTATATTCAGTAAAGGACATAGGTAAATAACCAGTCATAGCAAGCCTGAGCCAGACAATTTACA
The DNA here is from genome assembly GCF_019279795.1 of Protopterus annectens. NCBI lineage: Eukaryota > Metazoa > Chordata > Ceratodontiformes > Protopteridae > Protopterus > Protopterus annectens. The sequence goes on along the minus strand of NC_056732.1, from coordinate 204,384,462 downwards.
ACCAAGTTCTTAAAATATGCATTACCTTCATTGGTATTCTTCAAGTTCATAACATACATATCTATCTAGCTTCCAGACAACTGCCTGAACTATGGAAATCTTCCTCAGCTGTTGCACTGCCAAAGGCTTCTTCAAGAAACACGGCCAGTTCTTACTGACCCAGTACCTCTTTAGCATCCCTATCTAAGATTCTTCAGAAAGTAGAGGTATTGCAGTTTAAACAGTATCTGAAACATTGTCAGCTGTTGTCTGGACATGTCTATATTACCGTATTGAAAGACGTGTTCGCCAAACACATCATAATTGACATGGAAATATCGACCCTTTAAAATCCTGAACTTTTTTTACGTAAATGGAATTGCACCCTCTTCTCAAATTCCCTTTTTAAATCACATCATTTTCTCTTTCCAAAAGTTTACATATACTAACCATTGTATTAAAGATTTAATGTTGTTTTTCTATGTTTCCAATTGCATATACAAATGACTGCATAGAAACTCATAACTGCAACAAAATGCTAGTACTGAAAGAGTAAAGTAACTTAATTTATTGGCATCAATTCTTAAATGGTACTGATATATATAATGTTGAAAATTTAAGGTCCAACTACAATCAAGATTCTGAGAAATGGTTAATTTTAAAAATATTTAGAGACTTTGTGAACACAGAGATTGATAAGATATTTAACCTAAATAAGAAATCATTCCCCAAATTATTGGAATTCTTAATAAATATCAATGTTTTCTGGAATTCATAAATTCCAACACCTTGAATCAACTTATCCACACCCCCACCAGGGGCAGCAATATACTAGACCTGATCATTACCAACATGGGTGACTGGTGTTCCACACCAGAGGTCAATTCCTCATTGGTCAGATCCGACCACAGGCTAATCACCCTAGACATCCACATCCCGCCCCCACCCCCCCACCCCATTAGGGAAACCACCATAAAAAATTTCTCCAAAGGCAACTTCATGCTTCTTAAGACAGAAGTAGCAAACTTCTCAACACCCATGTAGACAGATAATAGAGGTACGACTGCTGATTCCTACACAAATGCACTTTATAAGCACTTGCACATGTGCATGGATCGTGCTATCCATAATAGAACCAAGATGCTGTCCTCCAAAAAAAGGAAGACAATCTGGTGGTCATAAACAAACTCTACAACAGAAGAAAGAAACTTTTGCAAAAAAGAGTAAAATCCCATGATTGGAGGAACTCCCTGGTCAGCCTCAGTAAGAAGCTGAGATCCCTCATAAAATCCTCCAAAGCTAGTTACAAAAACAAAATCGCCACTGATTGTAAAGACAACCACAAAGCATTCCATATCTATGTCAAGAATCTCAATGGCAACACTCAGATCTGCTCTGAGTTACAGCACAATGGCACTAAATATACAGAGCCAACTGATATTGCCAACATCCTGGCAGATAGGTTCAGTGCTAACTTTATCCCCCTCTCACCCCCTAAAGGGCCCATCTCTATACTGGAAGAATGCAAAGTTCTTGTAATCATGGATGCACAGGTAAAAACCACACTCTCCAAAGCCAAGAACACAGCATCCATGGGACCTGACAACATCCCAGACTGCATTCTACACGAACTACAGAATGAGAAACTGGCACCCCACCTAAGTACCATGTTCAATCATAGCCTCACCTCAGGCTTTGTGCCAACTGAATGGTGCACAGTGTCAGTAATCCCACTCCACAAAGGGGGAGCCAACATGGACCCCAAGAACTACTGCCCCATTAGCCTGATGAGCCTGGTCTACAAGGCCATGGAACGTATCATCATGGAACTTATAAACAAAGACATTGGTAATCTCCAAACTCTGGACCTCACCCAGTTTGGGTTAGTAAAAGGCAGATCATGTCTCCTAAACCTGATAGACTTCTTTGAAGCAGTCACCAAAGCCGTAGATGAGGGTAAGGTGGTTCACACAGCCTATCTGGATCTATCCAAGGCTTTCGACATCATCCCCCACTCTGGAATTATAGATAAACTCACTAAATTGGGTATAAATCCCTATATCACAAGATGGGTTGCCAACTGGCTCACTGACAGAACCCACACTGTGAAAGTAGCAAACTCCAAATCCGACTTCAGACCAGTGACAAGTGGAGTACCACAGAGTTCAGTCCTGGGTACTCTCCTGTTTGGTATGCACTTCTTTGAAGTACAGGCTAACACAGAAGGTCTTTGGATAACAAAGTTTGCAGATGACTGCAAACTAGGAGCCATAACTGAAACTCCCAGTGATGTGGACATCCTACAAAAGGGCCTCACTGAGACAGATACCTGGTGTCAAAGCCATTGCCTCAAGCTCAATACCAAAAAGTGCATTGTCATCCATTTTGGTAAAAACTCTGTACCCATGAACTACAAAAAATATGTGGTAGTCTACTTAACACTGAAAGTGTGATAAGATACCCTGGGACACAGGTGGACAGTAGTCTCTCCTTTGATAATTACATCGCCACAGTAGTCAGGAAATCCTTCTACGTGGCACACCTCATCACAAAAGATTTCTCTTCCAGGAAAAAGGAGGTTATTGTTCCCCTATACTTGTCACTCATTAGACCCATTATAGAGTACAACGCCCATTCTGGTATGTACCTCACAAGACATCTACAACAACTGGAAAGGCCAGAGAAATACCTCACAAAGAGGATTACCTGCCTCAAACAGATGCCCTACGCAGACCATCTAAAAAAACTCCAACTTTACTCCATCGCATATCGCCTACTCAGAGGCAATCTCTGCCTAACATACAAAGCTATGTCAATCCTAGAGCTGTTGGACATGCTCCACTTAAAGAAATCCCAATCCCTCCAAGCTACATGCTTGTCACCACAATAAACAGAACATACTGGAGGAATAGACTTCCCATACTCTTGAACAAACTACCTATATATATATATATATCAAACAAAGCTCCTCGTTAGCACTTTTCAATAAAAATCTTGATAATTGAATGGGAGATAGAAAATTTGTCTCTGGGATCACTTTTGTGGCTCTGCTCAACAGGAGCACAGGAAAATAATTTTCTTGGGTGGCGAAAGCCAGGGTACCTTTTTGGCTAGGCTTATATAGGCCCTGGGGCCAATAGCTTAGTACCCACCTATGAACCTATGACCCTATGAATAATAATGCAATGAAAAATAAAACATATTTGTCACAAATGTATACAATTCTTAAGTTAGATTTCACTTATTTAGACAATTCCTGTTGGAACTACTCCTCAAAAATTTGTAATGAAGACTTCTGTGAAAAACACAAGAAAATAATATGAAAATCTACAGATAAAACTACATCTTAATTATTCATATACAGAGCTTCTGTCACTCCTAATAAAATTGTAATTATGTATAAATCAACTAGAATTACATGTTGGAGATGTGAGTCTGAAATAATACCTGATTGGATGCATATGGTATATAAATGTTAAGTCATCTCCCTTTTTTGAAAGAAATTAATAACTTCATTCAAGCTCTATGGTCAAACAGATGTAATTTTTCTAAATCTTTAGTTTTATTTAATGCTCTAATTCCTGGGATAATTCCAAAAATCCAAGTGCCTCTTCTTTGGTCTATTCTTGCTATAGGCAGAAAAGTAATTACTAAAAATTGGAAAAGTAAAGTTACCCCCTCTAGTGTTGAATTAATTAGTATGGCAACAACTGTTTGCAGTAATGAATTGCAAACGAGGGGCAGCACAGTGGTGCAAGGGTTAGTATTGTCACCTAACAGCAAGAGGTTCCCTGGTTTGATTCTCAGCTGGGGTGCCTTCTGTGCGGAGTCTGCATGTCCTCCCTGTGTTCATGTGGGTTTCCTCTGGGTGTTCTGGTTTCCTCCCACATTCCCAAGACAAGCTGCAGGTGGATTGGATGCTCTAAGTTGGCCATAGGTGTGAGTGTGCACGTGTGTGTGCCTTCTGAAGAAGGGTGTGCATCAGGCTGGCAACTCAACACCATAACACTCTACTACCACTCACTCTGCAGACCACTAATCTGCTGTGGTGACCCCTAACAGGAGCAGCCAAAAGGCGAAGAAGAAGTAAATTACATACTATAAGGATGAGAACTTCTAATATTACACATTCATATAAATCTTGGCTTAAACTTAAAGACTTGCTTGAAAAATATTAATTGTTGTTGATATGTATAACTTTGATCTATTGATCAGCTGTGGACCTAAGCAAATAGCTATTTGTTTTGTAATTGATTTGTTTATTTATTGTTTTAAAACCAAATTAAAAAAGGAAAAGAAAATCAACAAATCCATGTAGTAAATAACGTTACCCATTTCCTGAAATTGTACGATGCAATGACTAATCTGCTTTCACATGAAGCCTAAAATGCATAAGTAAACATGCTTTACTGACTGAATTAGAATAACCACTGTTAATTAAAGCTTCAATAAACTTGAATTTAAACTTTGTAAATGTATTCTTCTTTACACATAGACAGCACTGCCCTAATTCTAGGTACCTTAATATAAACTCTCAAACTTGAATACATATCCTCCCCTATATTACAGACTTTCCATTTTAACATTATCTTTGTTTGCTTAGGTGATCTGATCAAGGGACTATTTTACTTCATAGACTGATCTTCCAGCAAATAATGATTTATCATTTGGCTATCTCCATTAAAAACATTCTCTCTGAGCAACGTTCATATTCTTCATAATACAAAGACATTTGTTAAACCTAGAGTCCCCCTACTCACAGCCTAAGTTTCCTTGTTTTATTAATCCTATATATGAACCACACCATTTTTAACAAAACTACCCCAAGAATTCAGAAAGAACCCCAGCTCTGGTGGTAACAGCTATGTTAAAAAAGAGGCTGTTAACACAATGCACTGATCTGTAATTCAGAGACATATTGGCTGCAATGAGAAAATGTCATTGTTGAGAGCTAAGGGGCGTGGCCAAGGATGAACACAGGATAGCAGCAGATTTCTTCAGCTCCACCAATTTCATTACATTGACAGGAATTAATTACTTAAAAATTAATTTTTGAAGTAATTTTCTTTCTAAATATGTTTGTTTTATATAGTTCTTGAACTATATCTAAAAAAGAAAGGAAATCTTAATAATATTCCTGTCAGAAATTACTTTGGAAATTTTCCTGTCAGTTTATCAGTCTGAAATGAGTTCCAGTAAGACAAATTCTCAAGACTCCAGCATCAAGAAAGAACTTCAGTCTCTGATAATTATAGTCCAGCAACTTACTGCTAAGATGGATAAAATGGATACTAAAATAGACACTTTCATAGAAAAACTACAAAACAAATAGACTTGTTACATATGGACCTGCAACAACAGAAGATCCAGATGACAGGCATAGAAGAAGCTGTGAATGACATGGAAAATAGAATACAAGAAGAGGAAATCAACATTGAGTTTCTGCTGAAACAAAATACACATTTACAAACAAAGCTGGATGACCTGGAAAATAGATCTAGGCAATAACATTAGGATTTTTGGACTGCCAGAAAATATTGAAGGTAACAATATTACTTCTTTTTTTAACAACATGGCTCCCTAAAACTTTAGATTTACCAGAAGCATTCTCTTTTGGTATCGAAAGAGCACATAGATCTATAGCTAATACTAACTCTAACAAAAACTATCCTAGATCAGTTATAGTTAGATTTCTATCATCTTTGATAAAGAGATGGTTCTTAAATCTGCTTGGGCTAAAGCTCCTGTTAAGATTAATGAAACAACTGTGCGTTTTGACAATGACTATTCTTCCATGGTATTAGCTAAAAGAAAAGTTTTTTCTGCCACTAATAAGGGAGCTTAAAAAAGCACAGTTTAAAACATACCTTCTGTTTCCTGCCAAGCTTAAAATCTTCCTTCCTGATGGTCCTAAAATTTTCGATGACTTAGACTCTGCTTTACTGTTTATCAAAAAAATAAGATTTTGGAAAAATAGAAGAAATGGAATGGGCTAGTCCTTCGTTAAAGAGACTGGCAACTGAAACTTCATGGAAGACTTCAGAGAAGAAGAAGAGACTAAAAAACAAATGATTTGTACTATGTTTTTTTTCTCTCTCATCATTTTATTTTATTATTAATCCTTTTAAATATAGTTCCTGCATTTCCAAGAAGCAACAAATATTTTGAAAAAGATTTAATCAAAGTTATTCTCTGTGTGCAAAGAAATGTTTTGTTTCATAACTAGTCAAAATATCTGGAGATTTAATGGCAAGCTGTGATTTAACTTGTTTCTCTTTCTGAAGAGGAAAAATAAGGTCAGTAATTTGATACATTTTTTTTCCTTTAAAAGTTTATATGTTCTTCAAATGCTATTCCTAATTATACTTTCTTGATTACACTGCTTATGCTTGTTTGTAAATAATCTGTCATGCTTTAACTAATAATAATTAGAACTAAATAATAGTAAATAATATGTTTTATTTTTAACTCTATTAAT
>NC_056732.1:204313005-204368005 GCF_019279795.1 Protopterus annectens | reverse complement strand
CCAACACACATCCCATCCTGCAGTAAAATTGCATCCATCCTCCCTGCCTGCAGTGTCAGGCTCCTGAGCCACTAATTAAACTCAGGTCACCTATCTCTTATCAGAACTTTATCCCTTTATACCACTAGGCTGGTTAAAGATGAGCATTTGCAAGATTTTCTTTACAATAAACTTGAGACAGAAGTAGAAATAAATGTAATTTTGCTTCTTTTTTTCATATTTTAAGTGAATTACCGACATAGCTTTTTAATACAATACAACTTGTGTTTAAAGAGCAGAATAACTGCAAATATCCTAGCATAGTTATAAGCAATGTTCATTTTATATTAAGATGCTTAAATTATAAAAGAATGAACTATTAATGGATCATGAAAACTCTTAAGAAAACGCTATCTAATGTTGCTGAGAGTTCTTATTAGCCACATGCACAACATATAGGCTGGAATTCCCTAAAATCTTCTTAGCTTATGCTAACTGCCTCATGTGGGGTGGTCACTTAGTGTAATGGAGAAAAAGTGTGATTTAGACTAAGACCTCATTATCAACTAATTAGTATGTCTCTGAATTGCACACTAAACTTTCAGACCTGACTGTGCTAGTGTTCTCTCTGCAGTCCATGCATTGACTTAGCAAAGGCACACAATGCAGACATGTGTGCACACAGACACATACACACACATGATCTTACATATTTCCACATGCAGACCTACATCCATTCATCCACAAACAAGGCCCCCATACACTCTCACACTTACAGAAAAATGTACTCATTTACCTGCACATGTGCCCCAACATATACAAATGCACAAAAATGTACTTGTGATCCCCTACCTGCCTAACCTCCCTCATTGCAATATCCATGCAGACACTCACCTACACACACACACACACACACACACACACACACACACACACACACACACACACACACACACACGCACACAGCACAGACACACACACACACACACACACACACACACACACACACACACACACACACACACACACACACACACACACACACACACACACACACACACACACACACACACACACACACACACACACACACACACACTCATGTAGCCTCATTCATACCCCTAAAAACACGTCCACAAACATGCAGATATACTAACAAACACCTCACCATCACATCTTTGCTGAATTTACCTGCACAGTGAATGGGTGATCACTATCTTTTTGCAGTGGTCATTATTTCCTCCTAGAGTAAAATATTACTTGAAAGAGCAATTTTGTGACTCACATAGGCAGGCAAGCAAATCTGGAGCCAGGGACATTTCTGGGGGAGAGTACATGATAGCTAATCAGCATTATCCTCCCCAGACTGTTGGGTCAGCCTGCAATTTTACCTACAAGACTACTCTCAGTGCTGAGGCCTCCATGAGGGGAAAATGCCAGTGGTAATGTGTTCTCTGAATCAAAATGTCTTAGCACAATGGGTTAACCTTCGAAACTAAGGCTTCCAAATCACAATAAATGTTTCTGAATCCCAACCATTGTTTTGTTCCTGTGTCAATATTTCCATATTCTCAGGCACTTTCCCATGGGCTGTCATATGATAATATGATACAACTTGTTCATGACAACTATGAGAAGCTGGGGCAGCAACAGCCTCCCAGACTTGTAGATTGACTGCTTTCATCTACTTCTGCCTTTCACTTTATTGGTCATGTGCTGCTTAGGAGTGACTGGGGAACACCAGGGGTAATACTATCTGGTCACAGAACTTCCAAAAATGTGGTTCATTTTATCTTTAATTAACAGTAAATATCTCACCATATCAGTATTAAAAGAAAGCCTGCTGGAGTCTACATAGGTTCATAGGTAGGTACTAGGCTATTAGCCCTAGGGCCTATATAAGCCTAGCCAAAAGGTACCCTGGCTTTTGCCACCCAAAAAAATTATTTTCCTGTGCCACTGTCGAACAGAGCCACAGAAGTGATCCCCGGGGTGAATTTCCTGTCTCCCATCCAATCATCAAGATTTTTCTTGAAGAGTGCTAATGAGGAGCTTTGTTTGATATAGATAGGTAGTTTGTTCCAGAGTATGGGAAGTCTCTGGGACAGGAATCGATCCCTCCAGCATGTTCTGTTTATTGTGGTGACAAGGTTTAGGTCCCTAGAGAGTGTAGCTCGGAGGGATTGGGATTTTTTTAAGTGGAGCATGTCCAAGAGCTCTGGGTTTGACATAGCTTTGTGTGTTAGGCAGAGATCGCCTCTGAGTAGGCGATATGCGATGGAGTAAAGCTGCAGTTTTTTTGAGATGGTCTGCATAGGGCATCTGTTGCAGGCTGGCAATACTCTGTGTGAGGTATTTCTCCGGCCTTTCCAGTTGTTGTAGATGTCTTGTGAGGTACATACCAAAAGGGGCATTGTACTCTATAATGGGTCTAATGAGTGACGAGTAGAGGGGAACAATAACCTCTTTTTTCCTGGATGAGAAACCTTTTGTGATGAGGTGTGTAATGTAGAAGGATTTCCTGACTACTGTGGCGACGTGATTATTAAAGGAGAGACTACTGTCCACCTGTGTCCCAAGGTCTCATCACACTTTCGGTGTTAAATAGACTACTGCCTATGTGGTAGTTCATGGGTACAGAGTTTTTACCAAAAGGGATGACAGTGCACTTTTTGGCATTGAGCTTGAGGCCATGGCTTTGACACCAGGCATCTGTCTCAGCAAGGCCCTTTTGTAGGATGTCCACATCTTTTGGAGTTATGATTATGGCTCCTAGTTTGCAGTCATCTGTGAACTTCATTAGCCAAAGACCTTCTGTGTTAGCCTGTACTTCAGGGAAGTAGATACCAAACAGGAGAGGACCCAGGACTGAACCCTGTTGTACTCCACTTGTCACTGGTCTGAAGTTGGATTTGGAGTCTGCTACTTTCACAGTGTGGGTTCTGTCAGTGAGCCAGTTGGCAACCCATCTTGTGACATAGGGATTTATACCTAGTTTAGTGAGTTTATCTATAATTCCAGAGTGGGGGATGGTATCGAAAGCCTTGGTGAGATCTAGATAGACTGTGTGAAGCACCTTACCCTCAAGAAGTCTATCATGTTTAGGAGACATGATCTGCCTTTTACAAACCTGAACTGGGTGGGGTCCTGAGTTTGGAGATTACCAATGTCATTGTTTATAAGTTCCATGATAATACTCCATAGCCTTGCAGGCCAGGCTTACAGACTGTCTATAATATTTATTTGCCCTGAAGTAGCATTATTTATTTATCCTTTGTTGACTGGGTTAGTCCCACTAATCCAGTGAACTCTTTTCAGGGGAAATCCAAGGTGGTATTTATACTACTGGGGAAATTTGGGCAGGACATTAGGGAACATTCCCTACTCTTTCGTTAGGTGTCTTGGGATCATTTACATCCACCTGAGATACTACCAACTCAAGCAGGTGGTATGTCTCATCTGAAGGGCAACACACTCAGGAGTGCAGCACCAGTGGTATTCTACACTGCAATGTCAACAATCAATCTACCTTGTGTGGGAAGAGAACCCACAGTCTTCTGCACCAAAGGTGAGTATGCTACCTGTTGTGCCACTGACATTGACTAATGTATAAGAAATAGGATGACTGCATGGGGATGATATTCAAACCTGAATTATATGTTCAGGTGTTAAAAGTATTTTGTTTTGCCTCATAAAACTGAGGGAAGACTTCAAGCATATATGATAGCATTAACTGAATGAGGCACAACTTTTCAATATTTATATTCTGCTTGTAAAGTATTAGCATCCCAATTTATTATAATAAAAATGACAACCTGCTCTGTATTCATATTTCTTGCTTCCACTGAAATAGCTACAAACAACATTGATGGGGGATGGTAGCATTTAAGCTCTGAAAAGGATATTACAAGCTATACTATGCAATAAAATTGAGAAGCTGATTAATAATAACATCATCTGCAGATCTGTAAAGAGAGCAGGGTGAAGGGGTGACTGCCCAGGTCCAAGGTATCACGGGGCAAGATCAGCAGCTGCTGATGATACTTCTCAACTATCCAGATTTTTGCAGAATATCCAGATTTTTGGCATATATTTTTGGTTTGTTTATCCAAAAACTGTGTTTTTCTGGCAAATCATTAAGGACTGAAGTCAGAAAATAATGATAAACATTTGAACTTTAGACTTTATAAGCTTTAAAAAAATCATGCTAACACAATACTATCAACTTTCTGAGTTTGTAAGGGTAATATTTAAAAATTGTCACTATTTTTGGACCTTTGTCCCCCCACTATTCATGGCTTTGTCCAGATTTCTTGCTCTGGGATGTTGAAAGGTTTGGACAGCATTACAGTAGCACAATTCAGAAATTAATGCCAGTACTTTATTTGTGGTCAAGAATTATGCAACCACTATTGTACTTAAAGCAAGTGTTTTTTTTTTTCCTCAAGATGAAGCAAGTACTTGACTTTCTTTTCTCAGGGAAACTGTACTGGTTAATAGATAAGGTAGCTACTTCTATGATTGTCTAAATGAAGACCAAAGGTTTTTCTGTCAAGCAAAAATATTGCTTTGATCTTCATCTTCATCTTAAGAAGACTAAGTTCAAGTTCAAGGCACTCTGGCAAGTCATTAAAGTCGTTCTACACATCAGTCAACAGTACCAAAATGTGACCTCCACCTTCTGTTAGTGAAATTGCAATGTAAAGCAGTGCTAAGTAGATTCAGCTGTTCAGCACATCGAAGTGTAAATCTGGTGGTCAAATGAGGTTGAGTGGATCATTTATAATTAATCTAATAAGTGTGCTTAGTAGGAGTGTGGAAAAACAGGCATCAAGATTTGGGGATGGGCAGGTTAAAAATGGAAACATAATTGATGCAGTCAGGTTTAAATAAATGGATAAGTGTGCTAAAAATGTGCATATAGGTGATATGAATTTGGTCTGAGTGAGTAGTTAAAGGGGGGGGGGGTTGAAAGGTGACAGCAGGATATTGGTAGGACATAGAGTAGTTATTATTATGGAGTTAGGAATTGTGAGATGTCATTTATGCTCATAAAAATATCATGGAAACAAAGGAATATGGCAGTAGAAGTGTGACCAGGGTAGCTTGGACTTCTGAGGTGGGAAAAGGAAATTACCAGGATGTGGAGCACAAGGAAGCATGAGACAAAATAAACATACACTTACAAGGAGGAGATTGACAGTGAATAATTCAAGCAGGGAAGACAGATTGGACATTAAATGTACGAAGGAGAACAACAGTGGTACTATAATGAAAGGGGTAAATGGAGAGCAGAGAAGGTGATGTTACAATAAAAGCAGCATTATATTTGAACAATGAGGTTAATGAGGGCATAAATAAGAGCAGGAGAAGGACTAGTAATGATAGGGTGCTGGCATGGGGGTTCAGATAGGATGGAAGAGGAGGGTAATCTGTTAGCTATTGTAATAAGGTATTGCAGAGTCAGTCTCCATGTGAATTAGATCAAGACTGACATTCTTTTAGATGAAGTCTGATGTGGCTTGAAAATGTGACGTGGTTAACTTCAGATGAAATGGTGATTTATTAAGGAGAACTGTTGAAATGACTAGGAGTTCTGCATATGCATAATTCATGCTAGCACACTGGCCACATGGCACAGAGGGATAAGGCTCTATGGCACAGAGGGATAAGGCTCTGTTTATGACCTATATAATCAGGGATCAAGCAGAGATGGCAAGGGAAATGGGAGTGAGCAACGGGTGTAGTTTTATACTGCTATTCAGTGCTGTAGTGTGTGCAGTACTGTAGTGTGTATAGTGTGTGTATTGCTGTACTTTGTGCAGTGCTGTAGTGTGCCCAGTACTGTAGTGTGTGTATTGCTGTACTTTGTGCAGTGCTGTAGTTTGTGCAGTACTGTAGTGTGTGTAGTGCTGTACTTTGTGCAGTGCTGTAGTGTGTGCAGTAGTGTAGTGTGTTGTGCTGTACTTTGTGCAGTGCTGTAGTTTGTGCAGTACTGTAGTGTGTGTAGTGCTGTACTTGGTGCAGTGCTGTAGTGTGTGCAGTACTGCAGTGTGTATAGTGCTGTACTTTGTGCAGTGCTGTAGTGTGTGCAGTACTGCAGTGTGTATAGTGCTGTACTTTGTGCAGTGCTGTAGTGTGTGCTGTACTGTAGTGTGTGTAGTGATGTACTTTGTGCAGTGCTGTAGTGTGTGCAGTACTGCAGTGTGTGTAGTGCTGTACTTTGTGCAGTGTAGTGTGTGTAGTGCTGTACTTTGTGCAGTGCTGTAGTGTATGCAGTACTGCAGTGTGTGTAGTGCTGTACTTTGTGCAGTGCTGTAGTGTGTCCAGTACTGTAGTGTGTGTAGTGCTGTACTTTGTGCAGTGCTATAGTGTGTGCAGTACTGTAGTGTGTGTAGTGCTGTACTTTGTGCAGTGCTGTAGTTTGTGTAGTACTGTAGTGTGTGTAGTGCTGTACTTTGTGCAGTGTTGTAGTGTGTGTGCAGTACTGCAGTGTGTGTAGTGCTGTACTTTGTGCAGTGTAGTGTGTGCAGTATTGTAGTGTGTGACCATTGTGAACACAAAGCATTCCACAAACAAAAAATGCAGACATGTAAGCAATAACAAAGTAGTTCAGACTAGTTAGAAAAATGTATGTATGCATTCTAATAAACAAGCAGAGTGCCATGTGCAATCAAGCAAAGTGTGATGTACAATATATATACATTAGTTACTAAAGTGGATTAACCTTCAGTAAATCTTGAGAGAGGGCAAGAGACTTGGAAAGGAGATATGGATAGTGTGCTGGGTGATATGCCCTGTGCTGAAGCTAGTGCATTTGGCTTGGATGAAGAAGCACTTTTTGAGTTGCATTCTGAATTTAGAATGAATGTTGATTTCCTTTAGGTTGATGGGGAAACCTTGTCAAAGATTAGATTCCTGAGAGAGGAAAGTGTGTGTAGTGCTGTGGAGGTTAGTTCTATGGGTGATAGGTGTTGGTGCGGCTTTTAAGTAGTGCTTCAGGTTGTATGAGTGTTTTTTTCATGAAGGGTAGATGCAAGGGGAATAAATTCATGGAGTTAAAGTAGTTTGTAGAGTCAGGATCCTAACAGTCGGTGAGACCTTGTTTTATATGTAGCCATTTGAGTTTTTATTGGGTGATACAGTGATGCTCACATCAAGGTCAGTTTGGAATGAATCAGCAGATGCTGTTTAATTAAGTCTGGACTGTGGTAATGCTTTTTCTTGAAGGGAGAAGCAAAAATTAGAAGCCCATATTCAACTTGAGAAAGGCGAACTCCTTTGCCAATGGTTGCTCTATCTGATTGGGATAGAAAAGAGGAGATCTTTTTGGCCCAGAAGAGGAAAGAGTTTATTTTGGTTCTCACTTTTATCTATGTGGAAATGGAAGTTTAGCGATTGATCAACCATAATCCTTGGTTTTTGAAGGTGGAAGTTGTTTCTACAGAATGGTTCTGTAGGTCAAACATAGTTAAAGAGTCAGATGTTTGGTGAATTTTCTCTGGAGTTCCAAAAAAGATAGTTTTGGTCTCGGTAGGGTTGAGAAGTAGTTTATGGCTTATGAGCTATTTGTGGAGCTCAGGTAAGTCCAACTGGAGTTGGTACTAAATGCTGGTGTGAGAGTGACCTGATTGGTAAATGGCCATGTCATCAGCATAGAGGATAAGTGGGAGATGGGGGAGATCACAAGGATGTTTGTTAATGAATCTAGAGAAGAGGAGGGGGGCAAGAATGGATCCTTGTGATTTTAGTAGCAGGTGCAGATTCTGATTGTGAAGATCCTGTTTTAACTCTGAAGCATATGCCACTGAGGAAGTTTTTAAACCAGAGAGTGATGTGCAGACTGATACAAATTTCAATTAGTTTTTTTTTTTGAGAAGATAGCCATCAGTGAGGTCAATTGCCTTAGTCAGGTTTATAAATAGAGCACCATAAGGAGGTCACTATCAGGATTTTGCAGGATGTCATCAAATAGGGACCAAAGTGCTGCCATTGTACTTCATCCAGACCAGAATCTGTGCTGTTTGGAGGAGAGTAGGTGACACTGGTGGATTTAGAGAAAGAGTTGGTTATAGACTATGTTTTCTAGAGGTTTGCCTAGAATTGGGAGGATGGACATTGGACAGAAATGAGAAGTATCTTTTGGGTTGGTTTCCTTTGGGAGGGGTTTAAGTAGAGTACCTTTCTAGATCTGTGGCATGATGTTTTGTGCTTGACATCGATTGTACATGTGGGTGAGAGGAAGACAATAGATGATTGCTGCAGTGGTATATGAATCAGGGGTTTATGTTGTCATATCAAGAAGGGGTATCAATGGCAATATTTTCAAGTAGAATAGAGACTTCTTTGAGATGTATACATTTAAAGAGGAAGAGCGGGATGGGTGGTGATGAGTTACACAATGCATGATCAGTGGAAGGCATTGAGTTTATTGATGGATAATTGTAAAATTCTGTAAAGATATCTTATGGATAAAGTTTTGTTGTACCACATTGAATGGTGTTTCTAGACAGGGTGTCATGAGAAGGTTTTCTTCTTGAAAAAAGGTTAACTTATTTCCAAAAGTATTTGGGGGAATATAAAAGGAAATTTGTTTCTTTGTTTGGATTTCTTTTGTACCTTCTGATGGACTTTGTGGCTAGATTACATAAGGCTGTAAAGGAAGTGTGGTTGTCAGTTGTGAGGATTTGTTTCCATTTTTACCATGCTCCATCCCTTAGAGTTAGAAGATGCTTGAGTTCAGTGGACTGCCATTCAGTTTTGGGGAGTTTATAAAACCTATGGATAAGTGGGAAGAATTTGTCCTGCAGCTGGAGTAGAAAGTTGGTTAAGTTTATGGCTGCTCTATCTTTTGTGCAGGGGTAAGAAGGCATGCAGT
This sequence comes from Protopterus annectens, assembly GCF_019279795.1. Lineage (NCBI taxonomy): Eukaryota > Metazoa > Chordata > Ceratodontiformes > Protopteridae > Protopterus > Protopterus annectens. The sequence goes on along the minus strand of NC_056732.1, from coordinate 204,359,148 downwards.
ATGTGTGTGTCTGATAGTGATAAGTTGAAATATATAACTGTACCCATTTGCTCTTTCATTTTTGCACCAGTCTAACCCTTGAGAACAACTTGAAATGCATGACTGTGACAACTTGTTCTTTTGCTTTCATCCCAGTTTAACTCCAGGGAGGTATAGTGAAGGTGATTTTCTTTTTGGAAGGACTAGGGAACAAGTACTATTCTTAGATAATGAGTTATGCATCCTTGCAAACATTTGTCATCTCATCTTATTGACAACTACTATTTCCTCAGCTTTGAACATTTTAAGCCTTGGACCTAATATATTTCTTCCTTAAAAAATGAGACTGAGTTTCTTTCCCTAGTCATGACTTTTTTAGGCCATCATCAAATCGAAATGTTGGAAAAACTCAAAAATGCACTTCAGTGTATCTAGAACCATATGGCTTCTTGGAGGCTAGTCACCCACCTCCCCCAAGCTCCCACTTAATTCATTTTTTCCCCATAGTTCTTACACTGCAGTTTGATCAGTTAGGGTGTGCTAAAAGGTAAAAAACTGAAGAGTGAAACAATCTGTCATTATAATTTTTATTCAGGCCATTGTTAGATCAAAAGTTTAGAGGGAGTTGCAAAGCATGTGGTCAAGGAGGCTACTGAGGAGCCTAGCCCAGTTTCACAATTGTCCCAGAGTACTATCTGGTCAAGTGCCTTGCACAGTGTCACAAAGCAGACAATCAGAGGCTGAGGGAATTAAACCCTGACTGCAGAAGGCAGCTCAAAATAGCTTACAGCCTTAATCCTCTGTACTAATAAACATTGAAAAAAGGTCTAAAATACACCTTGGAGCATCTAGAATGCTATGATTTCTGGGAGCACTCCCTGCTTAATTCAGTTATTTCCCCGTATTTATTATAGCACAGTCCTGGCCATTTATGGTATATTAAAAAGTGAAGGAAAACACTGAAGAGTGTTTACAAATCACTTTTATTTCTTTATTCGTGATTTTTGTTCAGGCTATCATTGAATCAAAAGGATGAAAAAAGAACTATGTACCTAAAAACTTAATGTTTCTGGGAACCTAGCAACCTCGGACTCCCTACTTAATTAACTTATTTCTTGCACAGTTAGTATAGTGAATTCTTACCAATTAGAATTTGTTGGAAAGAGGAAAAAGCTGAAGAATAAGACAAAGTATGTAAATCATGCTTTGGGACTTCATCAAGTAATGATGAAGTTGGGATGAAAGCACTTAATCTGGATGTATTATTTAATAAAACTGGAGTATTACCGGATCCGCACTGTGGATTATTATATTGGCAGTGAGCGTTTCAGTTTGATATTCTTTGTTGCTATACAGGAAATGCTACACACATTTTTGTAATACAAACTATGTAAATGAATAAACTTGAAAAAAGTAGTCTGGATGGTGATGGAAGGCCAGGATGTGGTGGGAGGGGCACTGCCGGGGGATCCAATGGTCTATATTTCACCGAAGGTCAACCCTGGATAAACACATAAACACATTTCCATAGTGATTAAAGCAGTCAGCACAAGCACTTCACCTTATTATGGACCAGGTGAGTTCTATTATCAGACTATTAGACAATAAACCTCATCTCATTGCATCTTTTCAAAGTTTTTAGTAAGAGGTAAGAATTATATCAGTTTAATAAATTGTAAATGTTAAAATATTTTAAGAACAACTCAGACTTCTTATGTTTAAAATAAATTGTAACTGAGATGTAGTGACAGAGAATAAATGGTTTAGAACATAAAAATGGGTTGTGAATGTTTGAAGTCCTTTATCTAAAGAATGGCATGCTGTCATGGGTAATGAAACTGTCAGGGTATCTTTGATCACAAAGGTTTGCGAAGATAATATAAATATTGTAAGATAATGTACAATGACCAGAAATATTAGTGCAGCTATCAAGACAGATAAAGTAAGACAAATGTAGAGTTATTTACCAGAGTTAATAAGATTTTACAGCTGTCAGATGATGGGTTTTCAATCATTAATAAAAATGTTTTTCTTCTTTGTTTCTAGGCAGTTGATAAAGATGCTTTTATATGACAATGAGCCATTCACTGAGCAGTATGATTACTCAGACTATTACAGCCTGAATGGCACATCAGATGCACAACCATGTGATAATGACAACATTAAAAAGTTTGGGACTGTTCTTTTACCTGTCTGCTACAGTTTGGTGTTTGTGTTTGGATTCACAGGAAATACATTATGTCTGCTGGACCTGATCATTTATAACAAGATGAAACGATTAACTGATACATGTCTTCTGAATCTGGCAATTTCCAATATGTTATTTGTTTTTTCACTTCCTTTTTTAGCACATTATGCTAGGGAACAATGGATCTTTGGATCTGTAATGTGTAAAGTTGTTTCAATGTTTTACTTACTGGGTTATTACAGTGGAATATTTTTTATAACCCTCATGAGTATTGAACAGTATCTAATAGTACTCCGCCATAAATTTGAGTTTAAAGTTAAAACCATCACATTTAAGTTGACATCAAATGCTGCTGTTTGGGGAATGGCCTTTTTAGCTTCTCTTCCACAGTTAAAATTTAGCGAAGAGCAGCGTGATGAAGATATCCTGACATGTCGACCAAAGTACCCAAGTGATGGGTGGAAGCTTTTTCTAAACTTTGAAACAAATATTTTAGGTCTCATCATTCCACTCATAATTATGGTATTCTGCTATGTAAGCATTATACAGTATTTAATTAAGAAACCAAATAGTGACAGTAAGAAGGCCATAAAACGTGTTTTGGCTATTGTGCTTCTATTTTTTATCTTTTGGACACCGTATAATATTGTGATATTTATGAACACTTTAACACACTTGAAAATGCTGAATGACTGTGAAACAAGCAAAAAAATCTTCTTTGCAATGCAAGGCACAGAAACATTTGCCTTTTTTCATTGTTGCTTGAATCCGTTTGTCTATGCATTTGTGGGAAAGACATTTTGGAACCATCTGTGTGCATTTGCCAAAGCAAACACGTGTATGATGCCTTTCTTTAAATGGTGCAAAAAAATAACTGCAGAGCAGGTGCCTTCATTCCATTCACAGTCTAAAACATCCTGTGAGACAAATCTTTAACCTGGTAATTTTGATTTCATTTTTATACCTGATTTTCAACATATACCTCATCAAAACATACAGGAGAAAATGCAGTTAAAGATTACATACACAGCTACTCCTTGTGTAAGGACAGACTTTGGCTATTTGTAGGCACTGTTTTGTTCAATTATGCATTTATTAACTGGTTAAGTGGACTGATCTTTGTAGCCCTTTCTCAGTCTTAACCTGAGCCAAAAGAAAGAAAGAAAGGCAATCTGTAGGTTTGTAACAGCAATGACCATGCACAGCACATGCATACAGGAGATACTTCTAGAACGGGTATACACAGCACTATAGTGACGCCACATTCTTTGCTGTAAAATATTATTCAGCCTTCCCATTGGTTATACAACTCCTCCTGAGCAAAAGGGACAAAAGGATGTTTGTGTACTACAAAGATAATACTGTTAGCAGGTAAACATCTTCACATTCCAGGACACAGCAACATTTTGAGATTTAGTTTATGTTCTTAATCCCTCTATTTTCATTTTCGTTTATTTTACCTGTAATCCACTTTCCATTTCAGTCTCTTTCTTTTCTCCAAGCTTGTATACGGTTAAGTTACAATCTCCGTTCATTTGGCTTTGAATGTAAACCTTACATCATACTGATTAGCATGCTTTATAGAGCCTCAGTGCTGTCCGTCTCATTCACAAATGGTGTCTCCAGAAATGCAGAGAGAACTAACAACAATTCTCTTAACAAATGGATAATAATTCCCTTCTCCTTTCTGCTAATGTCCCTCTTTATGCATCCCTGCCAACACTTCAGTATTTTCTTTCTGCTTTATTTCATAGATTTTCCATTAAGATACTGAAGTCATTTGAAGTTAACAATCACACAGAATCTCTTCACTTACTGTTAGTATTATCTACCACACAATGCAAACTCTTCTTATTAACTTCTCCTTCAGTGGTACATTGTTCTGCATTTGTTTACAATGCAGTTAAGCAGCCATACCATGTATTATTTATTCAGCATTTGTAGAAAAAAGACACATATTCTACTTTACATCATTCTTTAATACCACTTAAATGGGTATTGATGAGTCTGTGTAGTGAACGCCATGAAAAGGCTCAGTACACCAGCTCACTTACCTGGTAAATAAAGTGTAAAATAAATAAAATAAACTATTTACCGCTTCAACACTGCAGATACAATTAACCATCATTTTCCGTGTCCTTTTAAACAGCCACCTTCATTTCTGATGTTATTTGGTTACAACCCTTGCTAAAGTCTTCTGCTTTTATTATTAAACTTACATGCACTATATCAAGTGCTTTACAAGTGGTTGACAGATATTATACAGGGGCCCAGTCTCAATTTACGATTGTACTTAAAATGTATTGGTCCCTTTCTAAGGCAAGTATAAAACATTTGGAGTTTTATATAACCCCTTACCATACATTATTCTTGTAATAGTGACAATGTGGTATATGTTGCAATGTGTAATTCTTGTCCTAGTTTTTACATCAGGAAGACCATTAGATGTCTTAAAAGAAGGATATATGAGCATTGTATAGCAATTAAAAAGAAAGATTTAACTAATGCCCTAGCCAAGCATGCAACTGTCTGTGCAGAATTTAAAAAGTTTTCCTTTTCTGTCTTAGATAAGTGATGAATTTTCTGGATATTGCAAAACTTTATTAGAATGTAAGGAATCCTTTTGGCAAATTGGCCAGGTTGCTGATCATACACCAGGTCTAAATGAAAGTATTAATAATAAGCGTTTCCTGCAGATGAAATAGTAATAATAATTTTTTTATATGCATGTATATATTTATATATATATATATATATATATATATGCATATATATATATATATATATATATATATATATATATATATATATATATATATATATATATATATATATTACAGGTTTACTATCATAATGTCGAGTGCACATTGTTCGACTCTGCATATCAGCAACTTTTGTCAATGAATTCTGCAATGCCAAATGGTCAAAATGTCGCAAAAACACAGAAATCGACATTTCCAGCCATTCTACACCCCAAACCATGTACTAACATGGGTCAAAAAGGGGATGGGATTTTGCGATTTGCAACATTTGCATTCACAGTTCTGGGATGTCGCCGCAGTTCTTTCATACATACTCGCTCAACTATCCACCAGTCGACATTATGATGGTAAACTATATATATATATATATATATATATATATATATATATATATATATATATTTTTTTTTTTTTAACTTCATTCAAGTGATATATATATATATATATATATATATATATATATATATATATATATATATTTATAAAAAGTTTAGATTTTCTATATATTTTCATTGAGATATATTTTATAATGGACTTTTGAATGTTATTGGTGTAATTTATCATGTGACTTCATGAACTGGTGTTTAAAAATTGTAGAGTGGGTGTGTCAAACTTTTCTGATGAAGTTCTTGTTAATAAATTGAATGAAAGCTCTCAAAAACTGGTGTCTTTGTTTGCTGCCACCTGTTACACAGTTTTGGTTCCCTTACCATACACATTACCAAATTATACAGTTTTTACTAAATCACAACTAAAACAGTGACACAGGCTCACAAGCATTAATATAAAAAAAATTAAATCATAGCAACATTTTTCATGCAGTATGCACATAGGTTTCATTTTTAACAATTATCATTCACTCCAACATTAAATAAATTGTCCGTGTACTTCCTTCCCTTAAATCTCACTTCTCTTCCTTAAATTATTTTGAATGTATTGCTTCCACAGATGCCATTTACTTCTATGTAATTTATTATTTCCTTTTTCTAAGGATCCCACCTCATTTCTTTTATCTCCTTTATAATATTCAGTACATCAAGTACAATTGAATTAGATTTTGATTTTCACTTTCTAGTAATTGCTTTTTGGCAGCTAGTAACATTAAACTTAGTAAGGCTTTATGATGTTGAGGCAATTCAGATGCTGAGTCCCTGCTCAAGAGAATATTTTCCTTAATGACAATGTGCTTCTTTAACTTTTCTGACAAATCACTGTCTAGGGATTTTTTTTAAATCTGCCAACTTGTTCCATTCCCAGAACACATGTTATCAATTACTTTTCTCTTTCCCATCACACCTCCAGTATTTGCTATCTACCTGAGGAAAAAAATCTGTAAAGTCTGCTTAGATATAAAAATACCTATGTGAACACTTTCAAGTAAAATTCATAAACTTTCTGGACTTTGATATATACTTGAGTGCCATACAGACATCCTCCCATTGTTCCTTAGTAAATTACCTTTCCAGTCACTCTTCTCAATCTTTTTTACCTCCTCTAATTGATTATTGTAATTATTAAACAGCATTTTTTAATCTCTGCTAATTATTTCTTTTTAACATCTGTTTATATTCTAGACTCAACTAAAAACTCTGTTAGCATTCCTTGGTATGAAAGACAGTCTCTAACCTGCATTCCAAACTTCTGCTTGTCCTCATCCTATGCTAATAACTTTCCCTCTCAAATTATTTGCTCCCTATACCTTGGTTCTTTTGACTACTTTTCTCAAATAAATTCCAACTCCATCCTGTCTACTTTCTCTACCCTTATTTGCTGGTATCCTTATTGGTAAAATCTCTTTAATCTATTCCTGTGTTGGCTTAGTTCATGTGTGTGTGTGTGTGTGTGTGTGTGTGTGTGTGTGTGTGTGTGTGTGTGTGTGTGTGTGTGTGTGTGTGTGATGTCTGGGTTATCTTGATCATTAAAAATAAGTGTCCAATTCAAAGACTGCAGTTTTGGTGGACTCTAAATAAGTAACAACTTGTAAGCTATGGCTAAAATATGACTGCAATGTAACTATTTAATTAACAGTGCTTTTTGTAGCATGGTTTATTTACAATACAGCAACACTTTTACATCAATCTAAGTACTTTACTTGAAAAAAAAATAGGACATTTCTTTTAAAAAGCTTGTCTGCCTCTGTCACTAAAATGAGCAAATATATATATATATATATATATATATATATATATATATATATATATACACAAGTCAATTATGCTCTGCAGTTCAATTTTTGCCATACTAATAAATTCAACACTAGAGGGAATAACTTTATTTTTCCAATTTTTAGTAATTACTTTTCTGGCTAGAACAAGAATAGACCAAAGAAGAGCCATTTGGGTTTTGGGAATTATCTCAGGAATTGGAACATTAAATAAAACTAAAGCTTTAGATATATTACATCTATCTGACCAAAGAGCTTAAATAAAGTTATTCATTTCTTTCCAAAAAGGCAATATTTTCTCATTCATACACTACGTGTCCAATCATCTATTAATTCAGAATCACATCTCTAGCATTTAATTCTATTTGATTTATACATAATTGTAATTTTGTTATGAGTGACAAAATAGCTCTATGTAAAAAATTCCAAGTAAAAAGTTTCCAGAATATGAAGATGAAGTTTTAGCTGTAGATTTTAATATTAATTTCTTGCATTCTTCAGCAAAGTCTTCATTATACATTTTTGAGGAGTAGTTCCAATAGGAATTCTCTGAATATGTGAAATCTAACTTAAGAATTGTATAAATTTGTGACAAATATGATACATTTTTCATTGCATTATTATTGATATTTATTAAGAATTCCAATAATTTGAGGAATAATTTCTTATCTAGGTTAAATAGCTCATTTACCTCTGAATTCATAGTCTCTAAATATTTGTAAAATTAACCACTTCTCAGAATCTTGATTGTATTTGGACCTTAAAATTTCAACAGTATGTGTATATATATATATATATATATATATATATATATATATATATATATATATCTATATATCAGTACCATTTAATTGATACCAATACATTACATTGCTTTGTTGTTTCAATACTAGCATTTTGGCAAAGTTATCAGTTTCTAAGTAGTCATTTATATAAGCAACTGAAACATAGAAAATATTAAGTGTTTAATACAATGGTTAGAACATATGAAATTTTGGAAAGAGTATATTATGAAATTTAAATATGGAATTTGAGAAGATGATGTAATACCATTTACACAAAAAACGCTTTTAATAACCAGATAAAAGTATAAGATATTATTTGTTTATGACCGGTTGTGATATATTTATTATTTACTAATAATATTTCTTGATGTATTTATTTCCATTTTGAATCATAAGATGAATTTATCCACAACACTATAATGTTTACAAATGTTGAAATAGTATACAATTGAATATCAGGGAATACTTTTCCACCATTATCCCAACTATTTCTGTGCCAATCAAAGGAAACTCTTGGTTTATTAGGATGACAAATATTATTTATCTTCTTCATCATTTTTTGTTTGGTGGAGATAGTACTAAAGATTGTAAGACAAACAATATTTTAGGGAGAAGTACCATCGTAATAAGCATTAATCATTCTTCCATGGTAAAAAATTTGTTCCAGTCTGTGACTAAACTTAAAATTTTATCAACAACCTGTTGGAAGTTTATCTCCTTTCTTTACTATTAAACATAATGGTTATACCAAGGTATTTCATTTGATTGCTATTCCAATTGAAGTTAGAATATTTTTATATGATTTGTTTATGTTTTGTATTAATTAATAACATACTTGCTTTATTATGATTAAATCTTAAGTTTGAGATTTCCTCAAACTGGCTCATAGAATTAATTATATGTTCTAATGGATTTTCTATATTTCTTCTTGTTAGTAAAATATCATCAGCAAAGAACTGAATCTTTAGTTTGAAATCTTTTTTGGATACCATTAATGTTCTTATTGGATCTAATACTATTAGCAAAGGGTTCTATAGGTAATTTAAAAAGTAAAGGTGACAATGGACAGCTCTGCTTTGTAATTTTTTTGTAATTTAAAGGAATTATAAAGAAAATAACCTGATTTAACATAAGCACAAGAGTTATTATATAACTTAGAAAGTAATGCTATTAGCTCAGGTGAGAAATTAAAGACTAATGATAGAAAGTTATTTTTTATGTTTATTTGCATAGTCTATTAATATATGCATTCTTATTATATTATCCTGTACTTGTCTATTTAAAATAAACCCAGTTTGATCATTGTTAATTAGGTATAAGTAGATTAATTCTATTAGCTAAAATGGACATGAGCATCTTATAGTCCACATTTAAAAGTGAAATGGGTCTGTATGATGAACACTTTGTAGGATCCTTATCTTGTTTTAAAATATGCAGTATAAGGGAATATTCCCATGATGGGGGACTTCAGTAGTTGTTTTTATTTCTGGATAAACCTTATCTAATATTTTAACTGCATCATTTGGAACTATTTGTATAGTTCTAAAATAAGATCATCTAAGCCCGGGTGTCTTATATTTTTTTTAACTTTTTTGTTTGATCTTTTATTTCTGTTAAAGTGAATGGTCTGCCTTTTTCATTTGGTCAATTGGTAATTTATTATTTATATTTTCCCTTAGAAAAGTTTCAATTGTATCATCATTATCTATGTTATTTGCATTATTATTTATATTTTCATAAAATATTGTAACCTCTCAAAATACCTTTAATATCTGTTCTACTTTCCTTTTTATTATTTGCATGCATTATAATTTCTTTGATATTATTTTGTTTATCCATTATCTTTGATCTAAGAGCAAGTTTATGCAAGCTTAGAGGGTTTACTGAATATGCCTGAAGTTTTCGTTTTTCCAGGTTTATTGAAACATTATGATTTAGACTTTCAACATATTTTGTATTCAAGTTTTTAAGTTCAGACTGACAATAATGTCATTTGGTTTTAGACTTAACTTTATTGTGTCTATTTTGGGATGTAGTGTATTCTATTCTTTCTCCCTTTCTCTCATTCACTACTATACCAGCTTGTAATGCTTCAATTTATGTAAGCCTTTAGTGAATCCCACAGGACAATGTCAGTTACTTCATCATTCATGTTTATTTCTAAAATTGTTTTATCTTTTTATATACCAATCCTTGAATCATTTTATTTTAATAATGTACACTGGTAATCTCCTGTGATGTATTAGATTGTCAGTTTTTAAAATAATATCAAAGATTATAGCATAATGGTCTGATAATGAACATGAAACTATTGAAACTTCCCTGATATGTGATAACAGATTGTTTGAGACAAAAAATTTACCAATATTTGTTTGTGTTCCATATTTATATGAATAATGTTTAAACTGAAGTGAATTTGTTCTCCTTAGCTCATATATATCCTTTAAATTTATTAGAGTTACAAAATGTGTTAATTATTTGGCTGAAGATGTGATGTCTGATAAAATACAATTAAAATCACCAGCTTTTATGACTTAACTTTTTATGTAATAGGCTATAGTGTCTAATTAATGTTTTGCATCTTTAGCAAATCCAATAAGAGTTCACAAATGTATATAGTTTTCTGTTCCACTCAATTATAATACTGCTTAACATGCCATTTTATCAACATATGTATCTTTTACTTTAGGCATTACTGGTGAGTTCTTCCATAAACTGAGGGTGCCTCTTCTTTTAATTTGAAAGCCAGAACCTGCTAGAACTAAGTAATTATTTAATGAAAGTGTATTTACATATTTATTAAGTAAATGTGTTTCCTGTAGAAATACTATTTTACCTTTATGCAATTGGAATTATTTGAACAGACTCCCCTTCTTTACTGGATTATTCAATCCATTAATATTAATAGATATGCATTTAAAATCAGACATTAATATGGGAGAGAAAATACACAAGTGTACAGAACTTATACATTTTATATATAACAATATGAAATTTTCAGCTATGGATGAAACGTTTAAAACAAATAAAAACAATTACCTAATGACTGCAGTGATGGTGTTCCGGTAGTGTTGTCGCCTCACACTAAGATGTTGTCCTGTTCGATTCTCAGCTAGAGCATCTTCTGTGTGGAGACATGCGTGAATGGGCGTACCTTCGTTGAAGGTTGTGCGTCAGAGCTGGCAACTTGGCACGTAAAAAAAAAAATCTACTGCCAATCATTAGCGGACCGGAGTTCTGCTGTGATGACCCCTAACTGGGAAAAGCCGAAAGACACAACAACAACCTAATGATATAACCCTAAAACATTCTACCATAGAATAATGCATTCCTAGTTTGTTGAAAAAGATGAACGAACTGCCTCTCAAACTCTCCATTAGACTAATATAGGTTAGCTCATGCTTCTGGTTCATATTAATGTGTCTCATATTTTTAGTATGCATCATCTTAAAAAAAGTCCATCAGTGCATTATTATGAATAAGAAAAATTAAACAGGTGTTTAGAATGTTTATTACAAATTGAACAAAATGAGTAACTCTACAATCATCTTTCCCTGTACCTGACATTATCTCCCTGGTCTACTATAGGGAGGAAGTCAGTTGTTATTTTCATATTTATTAATTTATAGGTCAGATGATTTTCTATTTTTTCTATTTTACTATATGTAAATTGTTCAAAGGATCACAAGTTCATAAATTAGTACCGGGCTAATACTCCTTGTGGGCCATTCCAAGCCAAGCTAGGTACCCCGTGTGGGAATCAAACCCTGCATCTTGTGCTTATAAGGTGAACACCTTAACCACTATGCCAACCTCCCACCATTGTAGACATATTTATATTCTTTAATTATATACATATTTGCTTATTCTGATCTCTTTCTGTTTCTTTTTGTTTCTATTTATGTCTGTATACTATGTCTTGTACTATTGCTATATTCTTAGGTTTTATATTTTAGCTATAATCCTATTGCAGGATGTCATATAATGGAACATTTATATTTATCCTTATATATTTGATATTCTTTAATCTAGTACTACTGTTAGAATCAGTCCTATTTTTCCCTGAATGTTATGTATAATAGTATCTGAACAAACATCTGATAAATCTTCCCTTTTAAGATTCAAACGCTCCATAACAAATTATCCTGAGATGCTAAGTTTTGTTATCATTAAAAACAGGTAATAACAGAGAAACACAATCCTAATTTTTTATCAGAAGTGTCATTCTATAGGTTAGTATATAAATTATCCTTTTGGTACACTGCAAGCATTCAGAACTATTTGATAACTGGCAGTGGTTTAGAAAGCACTTCACTGTCTTTGTAGTGTCATTCTATAGGTTAGTATATAGATTATCCTTTTGGTACACTGCAAGCATTCAGAACTATTTGATAACTGGCAGTGGTTTAGAAAGCACTTCACTGTCTTTGTAGTGTCATTCTATAGGTTAGTATATAAATTACCCTTTTGGTACACTGCAAGCATTCAGAACTATTTGATAACTGGCAGTGGTTTAGAAAGCACTTCACTGTCTTTGTAGTGTCATTCTATAGGTTAGTATATAAATTATACTTTTGGTACACTGCAAGCATTCAGAACTATTTGATAACTAGCAGTGGGTTAGAAAGCACTTCACTGTCTTTATAGTGTCATTCTATAGGTTAGTATATAGATTATCCTTTTGGTACACTGCAAGCATTCAGAACTATTTGATAACTGGCAGTGGTTTAGAAAGCACTTCACTGTCTTTGTAGTGTCATTCTATAGGTTAGTATATAGATTATGCTTTTGGTATACTGCAAGCATTCAGAACTATTTGATAACTGTCAGTGGTTTAGAAAGTACTTCACTGTCTTTGTAGTGTCATTCTATAGGTTAGTATATAGATTATCCTTTTGGTATACTGCAAGCATTCAGAACTATTTGATAACTGGCAGTGGTTTAGAAAGCACTTCACTGTCTTTGTAGTGTCATTCTATAGGTTAGTATATAGATTATCCTTTTGGTACACTGCAAGCATTCAGAACTATTTGATAACTGGCAGTGGTTTAGAAAGCACTTCACTGTCTTTGTAGTGTCATTCTATAGGTTAGTATATAGATTATCCTTTTGGTACACTGCAAGCATTCAGAACTATTTGATAACTGTCAGTGGTTTAGAAAGCACTTCACTGTCTTTGTAGTGTCATTCTATAGGTTAGTATATAGATTATCCTTTTGGTACACTGCAAGCATTCAGAACTATTTGATAACTGGCAGTGGTTTAGGAAGCACTTCACTGTCTTTGTAGTGTCATTCTATAGGTTAGTGTATAGATTATCCTTTTGGTATACTGCAAGCATTCAGAACTATTTGATAACTGGCAGTGGTTTAGAAAGCACTTCACTGTCTTTGTAGTGTCATTCTATAGGTTAGTGTATAGATTATGCTTTTGGTACACTGCAAGCATTCAGAACTATTTGATAACTGGCAGTGGTTTAGGAAGCACTTCACTGTCTTTGTAGTGTCATTCTATAGGTTAGTATATAGATTATCCTTTTGGTACACTGCAAGCATTCAGAACTATTTGATAACTGGCAGTGGTTTAGGAAGCACTTCACTGTCTTTGTAGTGTCATTCTATAGGTTAGTGTATAGATTATCCTTTTGGTACACTGCAAGCATTCAGAACTATTTGATAACTGGCAGTGGTTTAGGAAGCACTTCACTGTCTTTGTAGTGTCATTCTATAGGTTAGTGTATAGATTATCCTTTTGGTACACTGCAAGCATTCAGAACTATTTGATAACTGGCAGTGGTTTAGGAAGCACTTCACTGTCTTTGTAGTGTCATTCTATAGGTTAGTATATAGATTATCCTTTTGGTACACTGCAAGCATTCAGAACTATTTGATAACTGGCAGTGGTTTAGGAAGCACTTCACTGTCTTTGTAGTGTCATTCTATAGGTTAGTATATAGATTATCCTTTTGGTACACTGCAAGCATTCAGAACTATTTGATAACTGGCAGTGGTTTAGGAAGCACTTCACTGTCTTTGTAGTGTCATTCTATAGGTTAGTATATAGATTATCCTTTTGGTATACTGCAAGCATTCAGAACTATTTGATAACTGGCAGTGGTTTAGAAAGCACTTCACTGTCTTTGTAGTGTCATTCTATAGGTTAGTATATAGATTATCCTTTTGGTATACTGCAAGCATTCAGAACTATTTGATAACTGGCAGTGGTTTAGAAAGCACTTTACTGTCTTTGTAGTGTCATTCTATAGGTTAGTATATAGATTATCCTTTTGGTATACTGCAAGCATTCAGAACTATTTGATAACTGGCAGTGGTTTAGAAAGCACTTCACTGTCTTTGTAGTGTCATTCTATAGGTTAGTGTATAGATTATGCTTTTGGTACACTGCAAGCATTCAGAACTATTTGATAACTGGCAGTGGTTTAGGAAGCACTTCACTGTCTTTGTAGTGTCATTCTATAGGTTAGTATATAGATTATCCTTTTGGTACACTGCAAGCATTCAGAACTATTTGATAATTGGCAGTGGTTTAGGAAGCACTTCACTGTCTTTGTAGTGTCATTCTATAGGCTAGTGTATAGATTATCCTTTTGGTACACTGCAAGCATTCAGAACTATTTGATAACTGGCAGTGGTTTAGAAAGCACTTCACTGTCTTTGTAGTGTCATTCTATAGGTTAGTGTATAGATTATGCTTTTGGTACACTGCAAGCATTCAGAACTATTTGATAACTGGCAGTGGTTTAGGAAGCACTTCACTGTCTTTGTAGTGTCATTCTATAGGTTAGTGTATAGATTATGCTTTTGGTACACTGCAAGCATTCAGAACTATTTGATAACTGGCAGTGGTTTAGAAAGCACTTCACTGTCTTTGTAGTGTCATTCTATAGGTTAGTGTATAGATTATCCTTTTGGTATACTGCAAGCATTCAGAACTATTTGATAACTGGCAGTGGTTTAGGAAGCACTTCACTGTCTTTGTAGTGTCATTCTATAGGTTAGTGTATAGATTATCCTTTTGGTACACTGCAAGCATTCAGAACTATTTGATAACTGGCAGTGGTTTAGAAAGCACTTCACTGTCTTTGTAGTGTCATTCTATAGGTTAGTGTATAGATTATCCTTTTGGTATACTGCAAGCATTCAGAACTATTTGATAACTGGCAGTGGTTTAGGAAGCACTTCACTGTCTTTGTAGTGTCATTCTATAGGTTAGTGTATAGATTATGCTTTTGGTACACTGCAAGCATTCAGAACTATTTGATAACTGGCAGTGGTTTAGGAAGCACTTCACTGTCTTTGTAGTGTCATTCTATAGGTTAGTATATAGATTATGCTTTTGGTATACTGCAAGCATTCAGAACTATTTGATAACTGGCAGTGGTTTAGGAAGCACTTCACTGTCTTTGTAGTGTCATTCTATAGGTTAGTGTATAGATTATCCTTTTGGTATACTGCAAGCATTCAGAACTATTTGATAACTGGCAGTGGTTTAGGAAGCACTTCACTGTCTTTGTAGTGTCATTCTATAGGTTAGTATATAGATTATCCTTTTGGTACACTGCAAGCATTCAGAACTATTTGATAACTGTCAGTGGTTTAGAAAGCACTTCACTGTCTTTGTAGTGTCATTCTATAGGTTAGTATATAGATTATGCTTTTGGTACACTGCAAGCATTCAGAACTATTTGATAACTGGCAGTGGTTTAGGAAGCACTTCACTGTCTTTGTAGTGTCATTCTATAGGTTAGTATATAGATTATGCTTTTGGTACACTGCAAGCATTCAGAACTATTTGATAACTGGCAGTGGTTTAGGAAGCACTTCACTGTCTTTGTAGTGTCATTCTATAGGTTAGTATATAGATTATCCTTTTGGTACACTGCAAGCATTCAGAACTATTTGATAACTGGCAGTGGTTTAGGAAGCACTTCACTGTCTTTGATTATTATCTAACTCATATTCACTGACATCTTAGCATAGGATTCAGAATATTATGATTATTTACTTTTAGACAGGAAGAAGTAACCTGGACAGTTCTTAGACTTTTAGAACTCCAGCAGTGTCACAAAAGTGCTCATGGTTCTAAGTTGTTTCAACCTGATTTTCATGATAAGGGCTTAAAAACAAACAATCAATCAGTTGCAATTCACACAAAAATGCTGACAAGAGAATCCAAGCCACCTCCACACTACATATCAATCCCACAAACCCCACCAAACCACAAAAAAAAAAAAAAAAAAGACAACAACAAAAATATGTCAAAGTATCCCAACCACTAAAAGCCATTGCACTCAAAGAAATAACATCTAATGATTCAGTAAGCACTATTTGGATGAGATGTTTAATAAAAACCAGACTGGCAGTGGTTTAGAATGCAATTCACTGTCTTTTGCTTATTATCTAACTTGTATTCTTTGACATCTTAGTATAGGATGCAAAATATTATGTTTATTTACTTTTAGACAGGAAGATGTAACCTGGACAGTTCTTAGAATTTTTAGACCTCCCACAGCATCACAAAAGTGCTCATGACTTCAATTAAGCCGCTTTAAGCTGGTCCTCATGAAAAGGGTTTGCAAATGAACAGTTTATCAGCTACAATTCACACAAAGATGTTCATGAGCGAATCCAAGCCACCTCCACATTATACATCAATCCCTTTCAAACCACTAAAAAAAAAAAAAAAAACAACAAAAAACATTTCACAGTATGTTAGATTAAAAAGCTATTGTATTTAAAGAAATAACATTTAATGATTCAGTAAGTACTATTTGTATGAGACGTTTAATATAAAGCAGACTGTCATTTGTTAAAGGAGACATAGCATAAAAACTTGCATTAAGAGAATGACAGTTATATGTGATCCAGGTTTAACTTGTAAAAGTGTGAGTGTTACTGTAATCATTTCATATAATTTCAATGGTAATTTTTATATAGGTAAAAAAAATCTATATTTTTTATATTTTATTATAAAGACAGCATGTCTCTCTTGGGTGCTATTTCTTGTTAAGTATACTATCAGTGGCACACTACTGGACCATTTTAAGAACCCAGAATGCAACTTAACATGCCTCTTTAGTGTAATTTGTTGCATCTTGCATTATACTTAATAGTACATTACCCAGCTATGCCAAAATATCAGAAAGTGTGCCAACTAAATTTCATCATAATGATAATTAACTTTTAATAAGATTAATAGTTTAGCCTTTTAAACTCTAGTGAAAATAAGTGGCTTTTTCATATATAGCTAAAAGAATCAAACTCTTAACATTTTAGAAAGTGAACTAGTGACCATTTGAAGATGGTTGCTGTTTGTCTTTTCGACTTTTCCCGGTTAGGGGTCGCCACAGCGGAACTCCAGTCCACTAATGATTGGCAGTCGATTTTTTTTATGGTGCCGAATTGCCAGCCTGATGCCCAACCTTCAGTGAAGGCATGCCCAGTCACGCATGTCTTTCGGAGGCCACTCGACCATGGGGAGGACATGCAGACTCCACACAGAAGGCACTCCAGCCGAGAATTGAACAGGAGAACCTCTTGCTGTGAGGCAACAATGCTACCACTGTACCACCGTGGATATTGACCATTTGAAGTAGGGAAAGAAGTAAATAAATGATTTACCTTGTAAAAGTAATATGCAGCACCTGTTCTTAAGTATTCAAGCACTTATTTAAATTAATAAGAATTCATAACCATGAAGTACATTGATTTTCATCTGTTTTTGTCTTTTATTAACCAACCGGCTCTTGTTGCATTTCTCTTCAAAGAAGTTCACAGATTCCAGTCCAATTCTTCTGTTTTATTGTCTAGGATTTCACTTTTATGTTTAATGTCCATTGCATCTTCCAATAGGTTAAAAATCTTCTTTCCTTCTGGAAGGTGGATTCCTATTTTTGATGGAAACAAGATTTGTCCTTTAATATTGCTGTTCTTTAAGGTTTTAACAAGTGGCACACATGCTTTTCTCTTGGACATCACTAATGTAGAATAGTCATTGTCAAATTGTATAGTATTTCCTTTCATTTTAACTGGATAATTAGTCCATGCAGCTTTTAAGATTAAATCCTTATCTTGACTTGAGAAAAATCTTGCGATCACTGACCGTGGTGAAGGTTTTTTTTTAAAGATGAGTTAGTAAGGTAGTGATCTATGTTGCCTTTTGATGCCAAAGGTAAAAGCTCCAGTCGCGTTCAAAGTTTTAGGCAGCCAGGTGTTATGGAATTGAATCATGCTGTCTCCCTCTTCTTTTTCAAGAATCCCATAAATCCTGATGTTATTCCATCTAGATCTGTTTTCTAAGTCTTCTATTTTATCCCAGAATAAGTTGTTTTGTTTCAGAACATCAAAATCAGACATTGCCTCTTCTATACTCGCGATTTGTGATGATTGTTGCTTAACAAATTCACTCAGCACTACAAATTGATTTTTACTTTTCAAAACTGTCCATTTTGTTTTCTAATTTATCTGTCTTTACAGATAACTCACTGATGTTACTTAGTATAGCCTGTATTTCGTTTTTATTGTAATGTCCTGTACATTGAGCTTAGAGTGGCTCATTCTGAAACAATTAGTTCTTTCTAGTTTTCTTGATAGGAAAAGCAAGTAAAAGATTTTCAAATTAGTTATTTTTTGCAGTAAATCTTTCAGCAGATGTTCAACTATAAATCCATCAAGTTTTGAAACATTCTATTTGAGTTTTTTAGTAAAAATCCTGTCAAAGATGTTAAAATGAAGCAGAGCTGAAAAAACAGCGCTGTTAACTGCTCGACATCTTGGCCACACCCCCTCAAAAGTGCTTTTTTTTCAAAGGCAGGATGATGTAAGAAAGCAAGAGAAAGTGAAGTATGGGAAAATGCATAGAAATGCATTAGAACATTTAGAGAATAATAAAAGAGAGTATCATGATATGGAAAAAGAAATATATAAAAGAAATTTAGTATAAAATTAAGGTATGAATGACTGTTTAACCAAAGATATTATTTATATGGGATGAGGTATCTGCATATTTGGGTAAAATAGTAAAGTAGGACAGTAGTACTATAATAAGGGAAATGAAAAATGTAAAAGGAGACGTTACAAGAACACAAGAGCAGATTACGAGTATTATAGTATAACATGTGGAAAATATGTATAAGAGTAAAAAGAAGGAAAATAAGAGAAAATGGAAAGTAAAACACTTCCAGAATGAGTTAAGGAAGAATTTGAAAAAAAAAAAACAATTACTATTAGTAAACTGGATGAAGTACTTAGGAAAGTAAATGTTGATTATCAGCTCCAGATGGTATAGGGTATGGAATGTACTACAAATTAATGTACTGAATGAATAGCTGAAGGAAAGGTTTGTTTATGAAGAGTTATGTAGTATGATATTAACATTTGTATGGAATAAAGATAAGAAGAGTGAAATAAAAAAACTGAGACCCACATTCTAAATAACAAAGATTATAATTTTTAATGAGAATAATACGGAGGAGAATTAGGGTAATGATGAGGGATATTATGGAAGAAAGAACATATGCTATAGAAGGGAAAGGATGTCAAGAATTGTTTTTGGTTGGGAGAAAAATTATGAATGATATAAATAAAAGGAAGGATGTGAAAATTATTATAGGTGATATTAGGGAGGCAAGTAGGACATGATGCTTTCTGGGATGGTATGGAGAAGTATAGAATAGGTAATAGAATTAGGAATGTGTGTACAGCAGCATATCAACATAATAGAGTGAGAGTGCTAATGAATGGGTGGTTGAGTAAAGAAATATACATGAAATGTGTTATAAGGCAAGGATGTCCCATGAGTGGAATATTGTTTCTAATGAAAATGAATGCTATAGTGAGTGAATCAGATTATAAAATGAAAAATGCTAGATGTGTGAGGCAAAAGGAAGTGGTGATTTCAGTAGTTTTGATACATGCAGACAGTATAGTTGCAGTTAATAAGAGCAAAATATTGACGAGGGAAGTGTTAGTTTGTCTGGGGACAGGGAAATGAATTTTGACAGATATATTGTGAAAAATTAGATTATACTTGTGGAAGAAGAAGTGGGGTCAATTATAAAAGAATAACAATGAGGATGTTATATGAAAAATGATAAATAATAAAAAAACAGAAATGTGTACATATGTACCAGTAAGTATGTACATTTTGTAAATATGTAAACATGTAATTAATGTTTATTTTATGTTGTGTTAAATAAAGGACCCCTACTCTTTTCAATTGGTGCCATGGGATCTTTTAAAGTCCTGTCAGCTATCACCAACACAAGCAGATGGGACCTCAGTCTAATGTGCCCTCTGAAGCATGACACAGTCAGGTGTGCTCCTGTTATGCTGCACTGCAATGTCAGCAATCAATCTACCTGAGATGGGAATAGAACTCACAACTTTCTGCACCAAAGGTGAAGTGCTACATATTACACCACTGACAATGATTCCTGAGGTTCTCTTTCAGTATAGTCTCATTGCCAGAGGCAAGCTAGAAAACTGTTGCTAAAATAATGGAATTTCTTAATGGTGTTGTGAATACTGTAAATGATATGCTTTCCATGACTTTCTGCCAAACAAGGACATGTTACAAGACTGATTAAGTTATTGGACATACTTAAGTGTTAAAATCAGAAACTCCACAAAGCCATGTGTCAGATCTGTGTACTTCAATTCATGTCTGTATGCCATATTCTGACTAATGAAGGTCTAACACCACATGTTGATAAGTCCAACTCTATAGCTCATATGTAGAAATCACAAGATAAATCTGTTCTTATATGATTCTTAGGGAAGCTTCAAAATTTTGCAAAGTCCATACCTAAGTTATTATAACAATAACCAATGATGTGGGTGTGGTATATTAAAGATGTACCCACAGTTGGTGTGGTTTAATCATGAGGGTGAAGCCCAAGTGACTAAACAGAGACAACCATAGGTAAATCTTCAATATACCACATCACAGAGTCGGTTATTGCTATTATACAATGGCATTATTTAAGAAAAAAATTCCTTACTTTTCTTAAATAATGTCATTGCATGATGGCTCTGTGGTGTTCTTCTGCTTTCCTCAGATATCCTGATGCTTTTTTGAGGTACTGCACATGTGTATGTGATGTTCATTCCCATGCTTATGCAGAACATCAGTGCTGGGGTGTGTGTATAGGAAGCAACAGAGAAGGAAGATCTCCATTGCTTTTTTTTAATTAAAAAAGATATCATGACACTTTGAAGGTACAGGAGAGACAGGGCATAGAAAATAAAAGGATAATCAGATGTGTTTCTCTAGTTTTTTCATAACATACCTGATTATTCTTTAAGTTTTGTCTGTCCCATCCCTCTTGTTGGTTTCAAGTGTTTGGTTTTGCAAGTTCATTTTTTTTGTTTGTTTAAGTGAAGGAAAAGTGAAATTATTATGGCATGTATTAATGGAAAACTCCGTATTTTCAGATTTACAATAGGCATGCTGGTTGGGCTGACCAATCAGTGTGATAGTTTTTGAATATTAATGTCTAGTCATTGTATAATAAATATTATGTCACCATTATGAATCTGCAAAACCATAATGTTAGTTGGTTTTCATCTTCAGAACAAGATAAGCATTTTCAGTGTTATAAAAACTTGTTAGTGAAGGTGCAGCATTAAAGTTTTGCAATGTGTCTAGGAGAGCTAATGTTCAAGTTAATGTCAGTCAGCTGGGTTTAGGTGTGGTACTATTATAAGGGTCAACCATCTGCAACTAGGTCAAAACCTTTTAATGAGGCACAAATAAGAAATGCACAAAAAGAGAAAGTTTTGTTAAAAGTTGTTTAAGACTATTAAAACTTTCTTTTAAGTATTTTTGTTAATTTTAACAAATGGACAACTTACTGTAACATTTAAATATATATAGAAATAAAGCATTAAGCAAGCAAACAAAATAAAAAAGTCACAAATTATGACAACTATTTACAAAGGTGTCTAGTATATATCTAACATTTTAGATGTTCTTGACAGAGTCCTTGTATCAATACATTTGTGACTGTTTGTCTAGCAGATCTCTACATTTCATACAGATGTTGTAATAAGTGTGATTCTGGTTGTTCTTATCTTGATTGTCAGAAGTTCTAAATATCAAATGGTTGCAGTACTTGTGAATTCTTTCATTGTTGGAGCTGATTCATTTTTCCAGTTTTTGATGATTATTTTCCTTGCAAGTGATAGGATGCTCCATACAAGTGGGTAGTTAACTTTCTTTATATGATCAGGTATTGGTGTGTTGAATAAAATTAATGATTTAATTAGGGTGAAATTTTCACTAAATAAGACCTGTAAAACCAATAATTTTATCCCCAAAAGGTTTGCAATAAAAAAACATGTCGCCAATCTGCTTTAATATTTGTCTTACATCTCCAGTAGTATATTTGTTTCTTGTAAATTAATTATATTCTATGTGGAATTATAAATGTTTTATGTACACATTTCCAAGTAAACAATCTCCATTTAATAGAAGATGTAGATTGTTTTGAAGATGACAACATATTTTTTATCTTCTTCACTTGGATAAAAATTATTTATAGATTTGAAATAATCCCAATAGCTTTCATTGAAATATTCTGTAGCACTTTAATTATTTTATATATTTTGGATAACAACCCCTTCCCAAAAATTTCCTGATGTGTCAATATAATTAAAAATCAATGAATTTTTGGTATGTCATTTTTATTGATGGCTGTATGAAATTAATCTTATTTTCTATTGATTGCCTACAATTCTCAGTGGAATTAAATGAACCAACCTTTTTAGCAGACTCTCCAGTCCTTGCTCTTCTCTCCAAATTGCTCCAAGATGAAGGTATAACCCTGTTCAGGGCTGAATCCATCACCAAAAATATATAAAAATCTCTCTGCCAGCCAAAAAGCTCCACCAAACAAACAAAATTGTATAAATGTAGGAAGTAGAGAGATGGCAGAACCAAGAACCCAAGAATATAAATATAAGTATGAGTAAAGAGACAAGTAAGCTTGCTGTTCCTAATATCATTAAGATGTTCCATTACCCTTTCCTTTAAAGTTCTATTGGTTTTACCAATGTAGAATTAATGGAAGCTATGAGTCGTCTCACTACGGAGTTTGTTGAGAGAGGATATAAGAAGTCTGATATTGACAGAGCGATAGTGGAAGTAGATTCATATGAAAGTTACAAAACCAAACCCTACTATTCAGATGAGCATCTAGTGAATGCACTCCCAGAAAGGCAGATCTCCTCAACATCTGTGAATAGGCTATGTCTTACTTTTTCTTATGATGTCAACAAGACATGTGACATCATTAAAAATAACTGGCCCATTCTCCTTACTGACCCTGAAATCAGTCATGTTGTTGGTCCTATACCCAGTTTTAGTTTCAAAAATTGCAAGAATTTGAAAAAGAAACTTTGTTACAAACAGAAGAAAATATGTGACAGGTTTGTCTCTCAGCATAGAGGGACTTTTTCTTGTAGAAATTGCAGAATTTGTAATAGTATTTGGCCTACTTGCATGGTTTTACACCCTGTGCATCAGAAGCCTGTAGAGTTTTTATTTTATGTAGATTGCTCTACTAAAAACATTGTGTATTTTGCTAAGTGTAATCTCTGTAGTGCATTCTACATTGGTAAAACCAATAGAACTTTAAAGGAAAGGGTAATGGAACATCTTAATGATATTAGGAACAGCAATCTTTACTAATGCACTAGCCAAACATGTTTTAGATTGTGGATACCAGCACAATTTTAAATTTTGGTTTTGCAGAAAATTAATGTGAGTTTTAGAGAAGGTGACATTAACAATGCAACTGAATATGCTGAATTAAGGTGGATAGTGGACTTTAAGACATACTTATCACCTGGCCTTAACAGTACTGTGTCCTTAAAACCTCTCTTGAAAAAAAGAGGGCTGCTTCATTGATTTTTAAAGAATTTTTATTGGTTGTTGGTTTTATTTAAACCTTGTGTGCTAATTTATTTGTGTATTAAGGTCTGATGAAGAGGATTGCCTCGAAAGCGCTTACCTAACTTTGTGTTTTGGAATAAATTTTAAGTATTTTATTTTCCGGCCTACAAGTCTCTTTACTCATAATTATATGTATATTCTTGGGTTCTTGGTTCCACCATCTCTCTACTTCCTACATTAATATGGGTTTATCCATTAATTTCTTTTGATCTTCTGTCATCCTATTTTTAGTATATTTTTAATAAAAGGTTTAATTATTCCTGTGGATCCAATGATTGGTTATAATGATTAATTTTATAAAAGTGCATTCTAAATATTTTTAAAAATCATCTATTTCAGTAAATTTTTTCTTACCATCAGAAGACTACAATTCTTTAATGTGTTTAGACTTAATAGGCATTTTTGTTCTAGATGCTAATTTGTGCACGGATTTTGGATTTATAGAATAGTTAATTAATTTAACCTTCTCCAAATTTATCATATTTTTATGATTTAAAATTTCCAAATATTTATTTTTTAATTCATTAATTTCTTTTATCACATTGTCCTGTCCTTTTTGACTAGTCTGTTTTAATTTATCTAATTTTCTGCATATCTATCAAATCTTTATCCCATTTTTAAAGCATACCAATTTATGACTTTATCATTTAAATATGCTTTAATGGCATCCCATATATAAATCTTGGGTGTAACTTCTGCATAATTAATTTCAATAAAATTTTGAATCTCTTTATTTAAAAATTATTTAAAATTCTTTAAATTAGGTATATAGACTGGTATCCTTTTAATGGCATTGTTACAGTGAAATCAAACCTCAAACCAGTACAATTTTTTTCACAACATCTTTGTATAACTCTTGCTAAGCTACAAAGAATGTTGTTAAATTTATTAAAATATTAAAACCTAGTATAAAACTGGGAGGCAAAAACATACGATAGATAGAAACTGTAGAGCTTATTTGAAAGAAAACTAAGAAGATCAGTTGGAACGTAATTTAGAAGTACTCTGTGTTGTTTCACAGTTGTCTTTCCCTGTTGAGAAGTTAATCCATCTCAGGAACTGTACCTGGAAAATGCAAACATGCAGCAACTTAAGAAAGTTATTATGAATGACTGTCCAAAATTAATGTCCTCAGTCCATACGGAGATAAATTATGTGCATAAGGACTGTTAGTCAAAGGAGATAATGTCATTATTCAGTCCCAAATGAAAACAGATGCTTTATGAAATACATCAATCACATTTTGGTGTGGTCAAATATCAAAAGAGCATGGAGTATTCTTTTTTGGCCAAGAATGTCAGAGTATATTGAAACATAAATAAAACTGAAAACTCTATACTACTTTCAGCAACAAAATGCCAAAGAAGAGACAATTCCTTAAGAAATAAGAGGGGACTAACTTACTGCTTAAACATGTACCTAAGCATGTTGCCTCTAATGGTAAATACAGCTACAACATGAATGGGGTGGTCTATTTGGCTCTTTGTTCAGCTGGCACAGCATTTTATGTTGGTAAAATAAAGGGACCCCTAAAAAGGAGAATTTGTCAGCACGTTTATGTTATATCTAAACAAAATGTTAAGAATGCTTTGCATAAACATTCCATAGAATGCACTAATCTCAAAAAAATATATATTTTTTCATCCTGAAGAAGGTTACACCATTGGGGGGAGTAACTGTGCTGTCCTACTGGAGGCACAAGAGTTGCACTGGCAGTTATAGTTGGATGCTACAAATACTCCTGGCCTGAATGACATGATATCAATTTCTAGTTAGTTGATGTTTAAAAACGGCAATATATAATACAAAGGTAACAAAGTGCTAATGTTGTGTGCTTTTAATGTTTTTTAAATGTATAATGGTGTTTTTCTTTCACTGAACAGTTTGTAGATGTATTAGCAATTTAAATATGATTTCTATCTTTGGCCACTAGATGTTGCTATATGTATTTAAGGTTTTAGAAGCAGGAAGGGTTTGTTTGATAATGTTCATGTATCATTTTTGAATGAAAGTGCTAGCATTAAAGTGTGCCTTGTTGACTTTTAAATCCCAGGTGTAGTCACTCCAGGTAAAACTCATTTTATACCTCTCAACCTCTCAAAGCCAGAAATAATGGAGGGACAAAGGCCTAAAAATATGGACAGATTTTTAAATATTGCTCCTATAATCTTATAAAGTGGCTAGAATGACAAATGTTGCATTATTATATATTTTCTGAAGTATGTAATGTCTGAAACTCAAATATCTGTCATAATTTAGTATTATTTGGTGACTTTAGTACTCAATGATTTGCCAGTAAAAACATAAATTATATGTGGAACAGATTAAAAATAAAAGGCAAAAATCTGACATTCTGCAGAAATCTGGACAGCTGAGAGGTATGGATCATTTTGCTACTTTATGCCTTTCTGATATGACACATTGTTGGGGATTGGGGTGCCAGTCTAAGAACTGCCCAAGGTTCCAAATGAGCTAGTTATAACACTAGAAAAGAAAGTGTATGTAGGTCCACTGTTCTACTGCATTATGATGGCACATCTTGAAATGTGTCTACATTTACAAGTGTCTCTATATTAATCCTCTAGTCAAAACACTGAAAGTGTACTTCACTCTCATTAATTGACTTTCTCAGAACCACAAGAGGATGAGGTACACTGATAGCTAATCTTCAGTTAAAACAAACATTAACTATGATTTAAAATATGCACTGATGCTTAAATATCACTAGGGCTATAAATACCTATTTTTATACCTATTTTTAACATCTTTATTGAATTATCACTTAAAATATAGGTGAACATACAGTTATATAAAATAAAACAAACCATAATAACACATTCCCAGTTACATACATTATACATCACATATGTTCTTTTGTATAACTATCATTAATCTAATATTACAGAAGTTGCTCAAGTCCTATCTTCCCTTAAACCTTATTTCTCATCCAGGACATTATTCTGCATGTATTGTTTCCATAAGTTCCTTTTATTTCTATGTAATTTGCTCTGACCCTTTTCTAAAGTTTCCACATCCAGTTCTTTTATCTCTGTTACACTCCCAAAACATGTGTTTCTACTTAGCACTTTCTTCTCCATCACACCTCCAACATTTGCTATCTATCTGAGGAAAAATGCTTTAGAGTCTGCTTGGGGTATAACAATCCCTTATGTAACACTTCCAAGAAAAATGCTAAATCTTCTAGACTTTGTTGCATACTTGGGAGCCATACATATGCCCGCCAACTCTTTTGTAAATTGCTTTTCTACTTTCTCCCTTCCCAATCTTTTCTAACTTTCTCTTATTTGTTCCTTTAGTTACTATGCACTATTTTATATGTCCTACTAATTATCACTTTTTTAACAGCAGCTTCTGTTCTAGATTCAACTAAAAACTGTACCACAGCAGATCTTTCACTCAGGATTACCCTATCCCTTTCTCTTTGCCTATACTTTGGTATCAATCCTTGATAGGGAAAGCAGTCTCTAGCCTGCAATCCAAATGTCTTCTTGGCCTCTTCCCATTCTATTACATTTCCCTCTCTAATTATTTGGTCCCAATACTTTGGTTCCTTTACCAGTTTTCTCCAGTAAATGCAAGCCTCCTCTTGGCAATTTTCTATAAATGCAGTCATTCATATAGGCAAATCTCCTTTCTCCAGTCCAGTGTTGGCTTACTTCTCAGAATACTTCCTGCTACTTTATGAATATAATATTCTGTATGGCTGTTGTTATTTTCCTTACGGATTTGCATACAAAGTCCTGATCTATCCTTATTTCTTGATCCTCTCCTTTTCACAATCATCCCTTTCCACTTTGAGTTATAGCTTCCTGCTTGGGTTATGTATATGAGCCTTAAATGTGTAGCTCTAAAATATCCCTTCAAATCAGGTAATCCTAAACCATCTTGTTCTTTTGGAAGGATCAGCTCATCCCACTTGACCCTTTCCCTCTTCCCCTCCCAGATGAATTCTTTCAACTCTTTATTAATCATTGTCCACAACTTTGCATCTGGTTGATAAAAATATGCCTGACATGTATATAAAACTAAAGAAGCTAAAAGCATTTTCACTGCTTGTGTTTTCTTTTGTTTAATTTCTTCCCACATATTGTTAGCTGCCATAACAGAAGCATTTTTAATCCATACTGCTAAATACTTAATTTTATCATGTCCCCATAAATATGGGTACTGCTGAACCAATTCACATGTCGGTACATAATTTACAGCTATACTCTTTGTTTTATCTTCATTAATTTTATATCCTGAAAAAGATGAAACTATCAAAATATTATATAACACTGAGATGTCCTTTTCTGGTTTTATCAGGTACAAAATAATATCATCCAAATAAAACAAACTTTTCTTGATTACCATATCAATTATATCCTTGAATTTCTGAGTCCCTTGTTTTCTTTGTCAGTGGTTCTAAATATAAAGCAAATAACAAAGGGTAAAGAGGACACCCTGCCTGGTTTCTCTGTTCAGACAAAACTTATCAGAGAGGAACCCTCCCACTTTAATTATTTCCTCTAATCTCTTATATATCCTTGTAATTAACCTTATTATTGTGGCAGGGAATGCAAATGCTCCCATTGCCCTACTCATAATATCCCAGCTTACTCTGCCAAATACTTTCTCTGCCTCAAAACCAACAACAGTGGTATTTTCTTACATTTTGCTTCCTTCTAGACCATCATTGTTCTATTAATGTTGTCAAATGTTTGCCTCCCCTCTGCAAAACTACATTGATCTATATCTATCAATTTTGGTAACACATTTGCCATTCGTTTAACTATTATAGACATAAACACTTTAAAATTATGGTTTAAAATTGAAATGGACTTATATGAAGCTGGGTCTGATGGGTCTTTACTATTACAGCCAACATAGCTTTCTTCAAAGATATTAGTGCTTCTCTTCCTTTTAAAATACTGTTAAACAAAAACTTCCAGATCTTCATCACTTTTTCCCCCTCCTAGCTTCCAAACTTCCACAGGAATACCATCTATTCCTGGAGACTTTCCTACAGATTGATTACACATCGCCATTTTTATCTCATCTCCTCTTATCTTAAATGTTAATTGTTGACCCTCATCTACCTCTAACCTTGGCAAACTTAAGTCTTCCTTAATTTCCACATGTCTCTGCTTTATAAAAATGTTCATAACATTTACTAAATATCTTTAATACCTCTACAGGATGCCTTGTTATTTTTCTTGCTGTAGGCTCCCTAAGTTTGGAAACAACCCTTTCAGCTTTCTGTTGCCTAAGCCATTGTCATAAAAGTTTTTATGCTTTGGAGTTATTACACAAAAACATTTGCTTAACAGCAGTCTTTCAAAGTTCATGCATATTATCCAGATACTTCCTTCTTCTCTTTAGCACTCTGCAGCTACACCTCATATTGTTCTGTGAGATTCCCCTTATTTTGTAATACTTTAACCTTTGTCAGCCCTCTAAATAATTCCTGTTACTTCCTAATCATATCGCTTTTTCTTTTGTTTCTACTCAGTTTTTAAACTCTATTTTCATGTTATCCCACTCACTAGTTGTAATTTCTGGAGACATTTTTGTCTTCACTAATAACTCTTGAATAGTTTCCTCAGTCCTTAAAGTCTTCTTTTTCCTCATAAGTAGGTGGGGACGTGCCAGTGTCGCATTTTTTATTTCCCTGCATTTTGGCTATAAATACCTCATGATCTACACAAAGGCTAAACTATTTTCCATTCTCTTCTTCTTTCTAACAGATACGCAAATGCTTGTGGTTTTAGTGGTAGCACACAATGTTCCTATTTGCATGCTGTTGAGCCACACTGTTTCAGCCACACAATATTTTTAGTTTGTTGCTGAATTAGATATATTTGTTCCAGCATGACTGCTGCTGAAATATGTGGCCAGATTAGAACCTACGGCTTTACAGAAAGGCTGTCAATGCATGATTAGTGTGAGCTGTTGTAACGAGGAGCTCTTGCTCAGTGCTGTATCTTAGCTGATGGATGATTTGTAAGAAGGCAGCACATGAGCCCTACATTGTAATTTCCATGAAGAATTGCTGGATCTTAGGTAGTAACTTTACAGTATTCTCAAGTAACAGTATCAGAACAAAATTATTCATGCAGCTAAGAAAAAAGAGGCAAGACAAAAAGTCTATGTATATGCCTGAGCCACTATATATGATGTCTTTTACACATTAGATGCATAGCTTAATTCTCTGTCTGGCAGTTGGCTTAGAGGATTAAGGAGTTGTTAATGAGCTATTTCCTGTGGTCCATTGGTGCAAGGTTTGATTCCCTCAGCATTCACTGCCTAATTCTGAGTAAAAGCAACCCTTTTTCCTGATGGTATAAGAGTATGGAAAGGGATACAGAAATGTAGAATTGAGCTATACTGTTATACAAGAAAAAAGCAATTTAAGGACAAGAATTGTGGTAGAGTTTGAAAATGTGTACTGGCTAAGGATGACTGGTCTACATGTAGGGGTAATCATCATAAGGGAAATAAACATTATTTATTGCTCTACAATTCTGTGAACCTTTAACAAGACAATATAGCACTATTCTTTGTTTTGGTAACATGACATTAGCATGGTAGATCAGTGATTAAGATCCCATCCTTTCTCATAGCTCCAGGATCTGGCATTCATTACTGATATCTGTTTATGTGATGTGTGCATGTTTTTCCTGTGTCTTTGCAGATACTCGAGTTTCCACCAGAAAACATTCAACTCATTGACTACACTTAATTGTCTGCATATATTGCATTTATATTTGCTGTTGTGATCTGGGCTGTGGCTAAAAATGGTCAGTTGATTAGCCCATTTACCCAGTTAACAAATGATATGCAAGGCATCCACCTTGTCTGGACATCCTCATCTTCTCTTGTCTTCCTCCTGTCTCTCCCAAATCTGCTTCACCAAATCATCTTCTGATTTCATAACACATGTGATCAAATAACCTTCTATTCTCCTTGACTTCTGCAAATGTGGCTGTTTTGTCATGCACTTTAATGCCCTCATTTATTCATCTGTCCCACAGTACGTATCTTTCTAATCATCTCAGACACTTCGTAATCATCACCTCAAGAATCCTGAGGTGCTCAGCTGTCAGTGGTCAGCCTTTTGTGCCATACAGAAGGACTGGTCATACCCTTATGTTATACACCACCAGCTTCTTTGGCATTCTTCTGTCATACAATACTCCCCTGCCACTCTGTGCCATACAGAAGCACTGGTCATACCCTTACATTATACACCACCAGCTTCTTTGGCATTCTTTTGTGATACACTACTCCCCTGCCACTCTGTGCCATACAGAAGCAATGGTCATACCCTTACATTATATACCGCCAGCTTCTTTGGTATTCTTCTGTCATACACTACTCCCCTGCCACTCTGTGCCATACAGAAGCACTGGTCATACCCTTACATTATACACCACCAGCTTCTTTGCCATTCTTCTGTCATATACACTCCCCTGCCATCTGTGCCAGTTAGCTGCAGCACATATGATTGTAGCTTTGACCTCCTGATTCATTCTTCCCTTCTTCAGGGCAGCATATACATTTCAACAGACTCACTGTTGTAGAGTTTCTTGTATGATATATCTGCAGTAAATTATCAATGTGGATTTATTAAATGGACAACTGTCTTTGTTTCATGCCAGTTGATGTTTGTGGTATAATAGTATTAATTGCAGTAGTAGTTATCCTTAACAAGCAACAAAACATATTTTTATATGAAAAAGACACACTTTCCATCTGTATTGTCTTAGACACAGAAGAGGGGCAAGGCATGACATTCCTTCATCTGCTTGACTCCTAAATGCTTGTATCAGATCTGATTGAGCATGTTTGCTCAATTTTATTTTCTCATACTTGTTTGTTAACTGTTTCAGTATTGTGAGTGGGCATTAAATGTACTAGTTTTAGTGACTCTGAGTTCACAGTTTCTCAGAGAAAAAGTGATACGTTTTAAATGTATTAAATGATTGTTGAAGTAATCTTGGACTGAGAATAATAATAGTGATTAGTGTAAAGGGCAGCAGCCCTGCAAAAAAAATGTTTATTTTAGTTTTAGAGAATTGCCATCGCATGAAACTTATGTATGTAGAGTACAAGTGTTTATCTCATATGTGTGCTCAAGTAAGTAGTTTTGTGCAAATGGGAGTGAGCATTTGAGTTTAGAAATGTTGAGTGTTGAAATGGCATACTAGAACCAGGCCATATACTTGCATATTTTGTACCTTTTCTTTGAGGTATTAGCCTAGGAAAAGGTTGACGCTTATTATTTATTTTTATACACATTTGAATGGCTATTTCAACCCACTGCCATTTTTTTATTTAGATTCTATATTTTGCATATATTTCTATCTATAACTAGAGAGCAGGTGTGGGGGGGGGGGCATCCTACACGGGTTAATACAGGGTTTTTTGATATTATTTTTTTCTATATATTATTGTTAGATCGCTGATCACAGTGGACCATTTCCAGGTCCGTGGATATAGCAATAGTGCAAATAAACAATGAAATTAGTTTATACAATTCAAGTAATAAAAGACAAACAAGTCCTATATTCCAAAAATAGTCAAAGGTAATTGGTAAGCAGTGAAGTAAAGAAAAGGCAGTTAGATAACACTAGAATTATAATATATGAGTTCTACATTAGACAGAGATTGTGCGAAAGCGTGGCTGTAAAATAAAAGGAGTTGTTGAAAGGAAAAAAAGTTC
The DNA here is from genome assembly GCF_019279795.1 of Protopterus annectens. NCBI lineage: Eukaryota > Metazoa > Chordata > Ceratodontiformes > Protopteridae > Protopterus > Protopterus annectens. The sequence goes on along the minus strand of NC_056732.1, from coordinate 204,326,570 downwards.
AGAAAGGGAGTGAGGTAAGAGCAGTGAAGATAGCTTAAGATCAGTTAAGATCAGTGGAGGAAAAAATTAGAAGTAAAGCAGAATTACTATGAAGGAAGAGTAATTTCTATAGTGACTGATGATCATTTAACTGATAATAGGCTTTTCATATATTCTCTGTCTTTCTAGTTGCAGCATCGATCATTGATCTGTGACCGAGGGTCCTACAGAAGGTAGAAATCAGTCCTTTAGGTAGCTGGCATGCTATTTGTGCCATATACCCCTTATTGCTGTACTCCTGCTCTAATTAACGTGTTCAGCATTAGGGCTATATTATAATAAGTAGCAGTTTACATGGTGCCATTTTATTGCTAAATGAGGGACTGGGCTAGGTGCTGTGAACAGGGGAGACTTATCTTTCTCCCCTTGGGTGGGCATGTCTCCTATAATTGTACCTCCTTCCTTTTTACCTCATACCAAATGTCACCATATGGTGACAGGACCATGTTCAAGATGGAAGTATGCAACTGATGTTTCAAATTCTTGTTTTTTTTTATTTTTCTTTTCTTGCTGGGCAGTGGGAAGGTTGTTTGATGGTAGGGTCCTATTATGTCTTCACTGGCCTTTTTTCTGTTTTGGCATATTACATGCATGTTCCAGTAAATATCAAAGATGTTTAGAAGACTAAGAATCTTTTGGACATATTTAAAGTGCTGCTGTTCTAAGGACTTATCTGTTGCCACCTAAATGTTTTAAGCCTACAAGATAATTCAAGTTAGATAACATAAGCAAAAGAAGTTAAGAAAATGAAGTTTTAGGGTGATGGCATTCTCCTCATCTAGATGACATCATTAGTGGACTATAGTTATTTTTCATTCATCATGCAACTCATCCCAGAGGGTCACCAAGACTCTCCAGTATCCTGAAGGCTTATATCTGAGGTAACATGATATTCAGAAAATTTGTCTGACCCTGATGATGTGGTAACTTTGTAGTGTTTTCTGTTCTTATGAAATGTTGCAGTTCTTTGGGTAAATTATATGTTCCATGTAAGTGAACCTGATTATTATGGAAGACTTTCATGCTATTACCTCGTCAAGGGATACAGGTAACCCAAATACACATCATATTTTTATAATAGCAAAAAAAAAATAGTTAAATAGGTGGGTAACGATCAGCTGGCAGATTCAGGTAACCTATAATATAACTCTGGACTTATGACATAAATACATTAATTGCAGATTACAAACATATATGGATGGGAGAGCTACTGCAGACCAAACATGAATGTCAGCAGTAATTCAATATTACATAGTCCCATTTCTAGATATAATCACTCCTCATTTTCTTTTTCTCTTCTGCATGTTTAGAAATGAACATATGAAACTGTGAACACTGAAAGAAATCAAGTATATTTCATATAGGTTGTGATGACCATGCCCTGGCCCAGCAATCAAGGAGCCTCAGTCCTCACCATTAACACCAGGGAGGTCATCTCATAGAAGAGGAAAGGATAACAAATACACACAGTAAAGTACAATTTCCCTTAAGTGCACACAGAGATCACAGTCAGTCTGGGGCTGGTTGCTCCCTTGCTCTCCAGGTCCCCAATAAGACTCCCCACTAGACAGCTATAGGGTCCAAATCTCAGCCTAGCTGGCAAGCTAACCTCCAGTACCCTCTCTGTCCCACCAGTGCTTCATGTCCCTGCCCAGGTAGCTGACACACCACACACACTTTGAGATAAGTATTTATACAACTTCACAGACACTCCTGGGAAAGGCTGACACAGATTCTCCAGCTGTGCCCCTTTACCCAGACTATATGGTAGTAATTTCTGACATCACCAGCTAACAATTATCAGCTACCCAAAGGCCCTTGAAAGGGTGTCCAATTATTACTGTGCAATATTATTATCCAATTGGTAATTTGACTATTCAGTCTAAGGCTTATTAGAGTGACCTATTACAATAACCTCTATGAATATGCAATGTACTCTAGAGCCTACTTTCTCTACACAAACCTGCCACAAGGTAAAAGTTTTAAAATATTTAATAATAAATAATCAAAAACACAAGACAATACTACTACACCACAGAGATATCTAAGAGTTCAGAGATCACACAGAAACTTAAAATAATACAGTAGGACAGGTCTGAGGTCAAAGAAAAACACAATCTAACTTTCTAATCTTTAGCTATTCTTAAGAGAAAACACAGTGCTATAATCCTACTTACATACATAAATAGCATAAGCAGTGCTGGGGTTGATGGTTCAAGACAAAATGCTTCAGTCTCTCTCTCAACAAAAGTTTTTAAATGCACTAACAAACAGCTCTGCTAAGGCCCTCCCAAATTACATCATTTTGACACTTAGGTTTTCCCAGTATTCACATTACATCATTTTGACACTTAGTCTGGAGTTCCCCAGGCAAACAAACTGTATTATTTAGCAAGCTAATACCTGCTCAGGAAACTACAACAATAAAATACATTTCACATGTATACTCTAACAGTTATTCCTTAAGTTAAGACAATAGAAAGAATGTGTTCAGCTAGCCACTTCAGCACCACCATTTAGATAATTATAATGTCAAAGAGCATTTGAAATTCTTGGCTTGATTTTCCTTACAGCAGATGGCAATGTTGCAACAATCTTGAAGTTCAAATTTTACAGTGTTTTCTTTCATTTAAAAACACAAGCCTGTATTTTACATTTATTTATACAAATGATAGAATTATGTATCAAATTCTATTTGACTAGGCTGGTAGCCTTTGCCCATATTTCCCCAATCTTCACATTTCTTCCCCCCTGGAGAACTCAAGCTAGTTTTTCAAGTGATCCTTGAGAAACGCCGCTTGAGAGGGTTAGGTCTATCTGGGTGTCCCCACTCCATTCCCTGTCTTGAAAGCCCATCTGCGTTGGCATTGATACTCCCACTGTGGTGCTGCACTGACATATCATATGCTTGCAACCCCAGGCTCCATCTTAGCAATTTGGCATTTTGCTGACTGGCTCTGTTTAAACATATTAGAGGGCTGTGATCTGTTATAACAGTGAATTTCCTTCCATACAGATAAGGTTGAAGTTTCTGCAATGTCCACACTATGGCTAGACACTCCTTTTCTATGGCTGCATAATATTCCTCCCTGGGTTGGAGCCTATGGCTGAGATAAACCACTGGGTGCTCTTCCCCCTCTGAAGAAATCTGGCTAAGTACAGCCCCCACCCCATGGTTCAAAGCATCCGCTTGCACAACAAATTATTTGCTGTAATCTGGACTGGCTAACACAGGGGGTCCTCCCAAAGCTTCTTTAAGCTTCTGAAATGCCTGCTTACATGCTGGAGTCCACACTACCTTATCTGGCCTGTTCTTCCTTGTCAGGTCTATGAGGGGAGCAGCTATGGTACTATAACTAGGGACAAACGTTTTGTAGTACCCTGCTGTCCCTAAGAATGCCCTCACCTGCTTTTTGGTAACAGGTGCAGGCCATGCCTGAATAGCTTCCACTTTGGCAGGTTCTGGCCTTATCTTACCACTCCCCACTCTATGTCCTAGGTAGGAGACCTCTGCCATACCCACCTGACATTTGCTTGGCTTAATGGTCAACCCTGCCCTCTATAGTCTGCCCAGCACCTCCCTGACATGCTGAAGGTGCTCTGGCCAGGAGTGGCTGTAGATGGCAATATCATCTAGGTAAGCAAGGGCAAACCCTCCTGCTCCTGCTAGGATATTATCCACCAGCCTCTAGAAAGTCACTGTGGCATTCTTCATCCCAAAGGGCATCTTTGTGAACTCATACAAGCCAAAAGGAGTCACAAAGGCTGACTTTTCTCTGGCACTGGGAGTCAAGGGCACCTGCCAGTAACCCTTGGTAAGATCAATGGTTGTAAGATATGTAGCCCCACCCAGCTGCTCTAGGGCTTCATCTGTCCTAGGCATCTGGTAAGCATCTGACTCTGTGTGACTATTTAATTTCCTGTAATCCACACAGAACCTGGTGCTGCCATCCTTCTTTGGCACCAGCACTACTGGTGAGGCCCAGGGACTGTTGGACTCTTGAATCACCCCTCGTTCTAACATCTCCTGTACCTCCTCCCTCATTGTCTGTCTGACTCTCTCAGGCACCCTATAAGGGGCCTGCCTAATAGGCCTTTGGGGTCCTGTATCCACCTGGTGCTGCACCAAGTGGATGCTCCCTGGTTTCCCAGTGAACATGTCCGCAAATTCCTGCAACACTGCTCGGATTTCTCGAACCTGGGTAGAAGATAGCTGCTGGGATATTGCTACCCCATCCACTGAGGTGTCAGCCTGAGCCTCACTGAGGAGATCAGTCCCAAGATCTCCCTCAGACTCCTCCTGCAATACACTGCAAATGCTCAGCACAAGGGCCTCCCTATCATGGTAAGGTTTCATCATGTTAACATGGTACAATCTGTGCCCTTGTCATCTGCCTAGCACTTCCACCATGTAATTAACATCACTTACCATTCTTACCACCTTGTAGGGTCCCTCCCAAGCTGCTTGCAGCTTGTTGTGCCTGACAGGAATGAGAACCATTATCTGCTGCCCCACAGCATATTCCCTAGCTCTAGCATTCCTGTCATACCACACCTTTTTCTGTTGTTGGGCTTCTGCCAGGTTCTCCTGGGTCAAGCCCATGAGTTCTCTGAGCCTTGTCCTGAGGTTTAGGATGTATGCCACAACAGACTTCTTGTGAGGCTCACACTCACCTTCCCAGTCATCTCAAATCACATCTAGAGATCCCCCTCACCCTATGCCCATACAACAACTCAAAGGGTGAAAAACCCATGGATTCCTTTTGAACCTCTCTGTAAGCAAACAACAGATGGGGCAAATACTTGTCCCACTCCCTCTTAAACTGATCTGCAAATGCCTGTAGCATGGACTTGATTGTAGAGTTAACCTCTCAACAAGACCATTAGTCTGGGATAGTAGGGGGTGGTCTTCATGTGCTTCACCCCACAGGACTTCCACAGACAAGCCAGCAGGTCTGACATGAAATTGGCACCTCAGTCAGTCAGTATTTCTTTTGGGATTCCTACCCTGCTGAAAATCTCTAACAAAGCATTTGCCACCTCCTCTGCCTCAATGAAGGACAAAGCCACTGCCTCAGGATATCGTGAAGCATAATCCACTACCAGTAGGATATACTTTTTCCCTGTGGAACTTTGGGTACTCAGAGGACCCACAATATCCATAGCTACACTCTGAAATGGCTCCTCAATCACAGGCAAAGGCTTCAAAGGAGCTCTCGCCTTGTCTCCTGCCTTGCCTAACTTTTGGCACTGTTTACAGGTCCTGCAGTACCCTGTTACATCTCTGGAAATTCCAGGCCAATAGAGGTTTGGCATAATATGCCTCTTTGTATGTTTTATGCCCATATGAACTGCAAAGGGAATATCATGGGCTATGGCTAGAATTGCCAATTGGTAGGCTCTAGGTACTACCAGCTGCTGTACTTTCTCACCTTCTAGCCCTCCCTCAGGGGGTCCACTCTCTGTATAATAAGCCTTTGTCCCAGTATACAGATTCCACCTTCCTTTGAGAATCAGGTGCCTCCCTAGCTATCTGTCTCAGGCCTTGCAATGTAGGGTCTGAGAGATGAGCCTGTCTCAACTCTCTTCTTGTAACCCTTCCCAGCTCCCCTTCCACTGGAAGTCTGGCATCCTCTGACAGTGGTGCCTCACTGTCAGCCTGGGTACTACTATACTACTACTCACCTCTACCTTTGCAGTTACCCTGTCCAAGGGAACATCAGTACCCACAAGCAGCTGTGGCTCACATTCAGTCTCACTGCTACAACATAGCTCACTCCCTGGAGTAACCACCTCAGCAGTCCTGGCTGCAAGTATGCAGTCTGCCTGGGTCTCTCCCAGGCTACCAGACCCACATGCTTGTCTCCTAGCCTCACTGCGTATAACTGCATAAGTACATGGTACTGCCTCATCCAAATTCTTCCCACTCAGGACATCTGCTGGATGGTAGTTCCATACCTCTGTTGTCTCAAGACAACCTACAGTTGGCATTTTGTCTTTTCCACTTACTGGCTCCCTCACCTTTGGTTCCCCACCTTGCCTCCATGGACACCTGTATGCCACATGGCTCCACTGGTTGCATTCAAAACATTTAACCCTAGCTCCTGGATGTGTACCTGGACTAGTGGCTTCCCCTGCTACTGGCAGATTCTGTTGGGGCAGTTGGTGCTGCCCACCATGGGTTCCTTTAGACCCATGAGCAGTACTGGGGGTCCCCTTCCTGTGCAGGGCTGCCCTGCTGGCCAGGTATAGGTCTCCCTTCTTCCCCAACTCATCTGAAGTAGCACATTGTCTATCAGCTAACCAGATCCTCATGTCCTCGGGCAAAGTACTAAGGGCTTGTTCCCTCACCAAAAGGTTTGCCAGCCCTTCAAAAGTGGTGACCTGACATCCACTCACCCAGTTATAAAAATAAGTGCTCAGTTCAGCAACATATTCGCATACATTTTCATCTGCCTCGCGTCTATGCTCATGAAACATTTTCCTATACATTTCAGGTGTTAGCTTAAAATATTGTAATAGACATTTCTTTACAGCAGTATAATCAAAACAGACAGAGTCAGGCATTTGTAATATAGAAGTTACAGCTTTCCCATGGAATAAGGGGGTCAGGAACCGTACCCAGAGCCTTTGGTCAACACTATACTGTTTGCATACCCTTTCAAACATGTGGATGAAATTATCAAAATTATCCCCCTCTTTAAATTGCAGAAGAAATTTACTGACCTGTTGTGCTTCTGGGGTCCAGTTACTCTCTTCCCAATTACCTCCATGACTCTGGCAAAGAGTCAGCATTTCCCTCTCATGCTTCCTCTGATGCTCCTTTTCTTTGGCTTCTATCTCCAAACACCTGGCCTCCAACTCAAGTCTCTTTAGCTCCAGCTGGATATTTAAGTAGACTGCAGAAAGGTTGAGTTGTCCATTCTCTGATGCTATTGTATCTCCACTGCCAGTCTGATTGTCCTTCACAGAAAGGTTGAGCTGTCCATTCTCCGAGGATATTGTATTTCCACTGCCAGTCTGATTGTCCTTCGCAGAAAGGTGGAGCTGTCCATTCTCCGAGGATATTATATCTCTACTGCCAGTCTGATTGTCCTCCTGGATACTGTTTTCTGATGCAGCTGTAACCAAGGCTGCAATCAGGTCTGCCTCAGTCAGGTTTCCATGCACCAGTCCCCTAGCCTGGAACATCTCCATTAGCTGGCTTCTTGTCAGCTTTCCATACTCCTGTGCAGACATGCTGCTTGCTCACCCTGACTAACTAAGCTAAAAAAAGAAATAAAACAATTGTGACCTGAACTCTGAGTATACACTGCTTGGCTGATTTTGAGTACAAAACACTTCCAGAGATCACTGTACATAAGCTACAGGATTCACTCTACCCACACCACTACAAGCCAATTAGTATGTGAAGTAGATCCCACCACTACCAAACACTTGTGAGGATATCTTATCCAACCACTGCCACCACTTGTGAGGACCTTGCCCTGGCCCAGCAATCAAGGAGCATCAATCCTCATCACTAACACCAGGGAGGTCATCTCATAGATGAGGAAAGGATAACAAATACACACAGTAAAGTACAATTTCCCTTAAGTGCACACAGAGATCACAGTCAGTCTGGGGCTGGTTGCTCCCTTGCTCTCCAGGTCCCCAATAAGACTCCCCACTAGACAGCTATAGGGTCCAAATCTCAGCCTAGCTGGCAAGCTAACCTCCAGTACCCTCTCTGTCCCACAAGTGTTTTGTGTCCCTGCCCAGGTAGCTGACACGCCACACGCACTTTGAGATAAGTATTTATACAACTTCACAGACACTCCTGGGAAAGGCTGACACAGATTATCCAGCTGTGCCCCTTTACCCAGACTATATGGTAGTAATTTCTTTCACCACCAGCTAACAATTATCAGCTACCCAAAGGCCCTTGAAAGGGTGTCCAATTATTACTGTGCAATATTATTATCCAATTGGTAATGTGACTATTCAGTCTAAGACTTATTAGAGTGGCCTATTGCAATAACCTCTATAAATATGCAATGTACTCTAGAGCCTACTATCTCTACACAAACCAGCCACAGGTAAAGGTTTTAAAATATTTAATAATAAATAATCAAAAACACAAGACAATACTACTACACCACAGAGATATCTAAGAGTTCAGAGATCACACAGAAACTTAAAATAATACAGTAGGACAGGTCTGAGGTCAAATAAAAACACTTAATCTAACTTTCTAATCTTTAGCTATTCTTAAGAGAAAACACAGTGCTATAATCCTACTTACATACATAAAGAGCATAATCAGTGCTGAGGTTGATGGTTCAAGACAAAATGCTTCAGTCTCTCTCTCAACAATAGTTTATAAACTCACTAACAAACAGCTCTGCTAAGGCCCTCCCAAATTGCATCATTTTGACACTTAGGTTTTCCCAGTATTCACATTACATCATTTTGATACTTAGTCTGGAGTTCCCAGGCAAACAAACTGCATTATTTAGCAAGCTAACACCTGCTCAGGAAACTACAGCAATAAAAGACATTTCACATGTATAGTCTATATTCCTTAAGTTAAGACAATAGAAAGAATGTATTCAGCTAGCCACTTCGGCACCACCATTTAGATAATTGTAACTTCAAAGAACATTTGAAATACTTGGCTTGATTTTCCTTACAGCAGATGGCAATGTTGCAACTATCTTGAAGTTCACATTTCACTGTGTTTTCTTTCATTTAAAAACACAAGCCTGGATTTTAGATTTATTTATACAAATGACAGAATTATGTATCAAATTCTATTTGACTAGGCTGGCAGCCTTCGCCCATCTTTCCCCAATCTTCACATAGGTATTAAAGGCTTTACAGGATATCAAAATACTAGTTATTAAGTTTATCCAAATGTGACAATTTTACTTCCCTTGTTTGCCCTTGATTACGTCTTTTTTGCTTTTTTCAGACTTTATTTTTCTCTTCAACTTTTTCCTCCATCCTTTCAACACACTCTAATTTTCTAAGACTATAGTGAAGTAACTGAAAATGGGGTGGTCTTGGGATCCCTAGTATTTTCCAATAAACTGAGAAAACACGTACTTAAAATAATGCATAAATCCTACTATGGCAAGTGCCTGCCTCCCTGCCCTCCCCCAAGAAGACAGTTACCTTTTATGCAATTGTCTGGTGTTAGATTGAGTTGAAAGTTATATATTTTTAAGTTGCTGTTGTCACATATACTCAATATGCCTCCTTACTTCTACCCCCAAAGAACAGAGCCTTCTGACAACAAACTGGGATAAATGTGAATTAACTAATGTCTGCAGTAATATATTTCAACTCGATACTGTCAGAAATACATACAACATATGCTACCTATCCCTATCCCCTGAAGGTTGTCACCTGCATACACCTGATGTTTGATTGTGAGGAAAGTAAAAAAATAATAATGATAATAGCAATGCATTCCACCGTATTGCTCTAAGACAGTACACTGCTTCTAGACAAGCTATAGCTAGTATACTGCCTTTAGACAAGAAATAGCCACCCTATGGAAATTTCTGAGCTATGGTTGTGAGGAAACTAAAGAAGTGATAAAAACACTGTCTCCAGCCCCCACATAAGTGTTAGCAACTATATGTGTACTCCTCTGAAGAGAGTCATTTTTAGACTAGGTGATGCCAGGGGTAGAGGTTGTAGATGGGAATTCACATCTAGACTTGTTTCAATAATCTTATATATTTGGGACTGTAGGGGCTGCCAGGCAGCCAGAACCTTTGGGATATACATATTATATAATGTATTTTTTGTCTTCCTTTTGAAAGATAAATATTTAACTGTTTTTTTCAGTGTTATCAATAAAAGATACACATATACCCCTGCTATGTTGCCTTTCCACAGATAAAAATGGTGATATTTCTTTTCACATATGCACACATATATTGACCTTGCCCTTGACAAGATAAGCCTATTGCAACATAAACACACACACTAGTATCTCACACTACAAGCTTGCCTAGAGATAAAATGGAAGTATGATAATTTATGAATGGCATGTTTTTGGCTTGTTAGTCAAAACTAGAGCATCTGACTCGAGCCAGTACAGACTGGGAGGCAATGCAGACTCCACACAGCTGGAACCATAGCCAAGAACTATAAATAAGAAAGCAATGTGATATGTTAACACTACTGATTCTGCATTGTACCAGTGATCATTGGCTTTCGCACACATCCTGCCCAGACTGTGAAAGATAGCCATTTATTGTGTGCAATGCTAAGGCTTGACAGTGATGCAAAATAAAAGAAATTGTGGCCAATTTTTACTCTTAAATACATGGAACCCCCCACAGATACACACAAATGGCACGTGTGCCTTGTACACACACACACACACACACAGACACACACACACACACACACACACACACACACACACACACACACACACACACACACACACACACACACACACACACACACACACACACACACACACACACACACACACACACACACATAAACCATAGCAATAATTGTTGTACCTTGATTTAAGCAAATATATCATATGACACTGCTCTTACCATACAGATCAGTGACTGTTTAACAGCTTAGGCATAAGTCAGTCCTACACATAGATGGTCTCCAGATACATCAATTAGAGACAATTGACTGTGCACATATCCTCTGGAACATGCCTCCTATTCAGATGAAGCAGAGCCATTCCCTGACCAACTTCAAGCACAATCTGGATCAATGGATGGGAAACTGCAAATTTAGTCCTGGAGTAGTGCCCATGTCACTTATGGACTGTGGCAGTCTATAAAAATTGTCATAATCTCACTTGCTGATCCTTGTTATCTTTCCCCTAGGGAGAGAAACTTCAGCAAAATCTGGGTAAAACTGTCTAGGCTTGTAAAGGCTCTTGAGCCACTAGTCTAGTAATCTCCTATGAATCTATGAACCTAGATGACAGATTGTGATAAAAATGGCCACAATAAACTCTTCCAACCTGCTTTATAAAATGCATATTAGTCCAGCAAAGCCCAATTAATTTCTGATTAATGTGATCATGACAGCAGAGTGTATGATTTTCATTGACATACAATGCCAGTACCTAGCAATTATAACAACATTGTTGGTGGTGTACATAATAATAATAATAATGGTCATAGTAAGTATTTCAAGTTCATTTCACATAAACACACAGTAACCACAGTAATTATTCCAACTTAATTTGCATAAATGAACACTAATGCAAAACCAGGTTAATGACAAATTAAATTGAGCAAACAACAAAAAGGTTAGTTACTTTCATTCCCAGAGAGTTCCTACCTACACAGCAATTAAACCATTTTGTTGACTGTATAAACTTCTGATATCTGATTGTGATAACAATCTCCATCATTATATATTTCAGTTTTGTTTCACACAGACACAGTAAATTATTTCAGCTTGCACCACTCAAATCACATTAGTCATGCAAAGCCAAAATAATGACCAAACAAGAACACTCATTTTTATCCAAGTATAGGTACTATATTCAGCAATTATAGCTACGTTGTTGTATGCGTATATCTAAAATATCCAACTGTAACAAAATAAAAAAAATAAAACAAACTATGGGGCACAGTGGTAACATATATCAACTCAGATCCACACAGTTGCTCATCAATCACACAACTACTCAACTTCAGTCTAAAGCCTAACACTGCCCATATCTGGTTGCCTGTTAGAAATTCAATTTTAAATTATCATCAGCTTTACACTAAGCATTTCATTATATTTTTAAATCAAAATCAGATATTTTCAGACATTAAGAAATGAAACATTTCAGATGCTAGCATCATTATCAACTTTTGAAGTTCATATGTTTGGCAAGTTTCTTCTGTAGTCTTCCATGATGATAGCACCTAGTAAGAATGTTTTCTCTGGATATCTAATATTTCTTTTTTAACATTTATTGATGTTCATTGACTTTTCTTGGGCACTCAAACAGAGGACCCACTTTTTACCGCACTGGGATATTACAAATCTCACAATATTTGTGTTTTTGTGACAGTATTGGTGTGATAATTCAAGTCTTCTTCCTTGAAATTTGATGCATTTGCCTTATACAATGCCTGTGATTTCTTTTAATATAATACATTATTTTGTCTCCATAACACAGGGCTGCACATTTCCTCATACCTGCCTTATTTTTACTTTGCATCCAGATTCATACCTTTCTGATCACCAAGTAGGTTTAAATTTCACCTGGTTTTATTCTAGCCTTTTAAACAGTACTGTGTGTGTGTGTGTGTGTGTGTGTGTGTGTGTGTGTGTGTGTGTGTGTGTGTGTGTGTGTGTGTGTGTGTGTGTGTGTGTGTGTGTGTGTGTGTGTGTGTGTGTGTGTGTGTGTCTGCGTGTTTTTTCTCTTACTTTAACCAGCAAACAAACGTATTAAAAAGGATAGGTAAGGTGAGGGGTAGGAAGGGGAAATTTGAGATGTGGGAGAGAAAATGAGCCACTGTTCAAAACATAGTCATCAAGAGTGCATACAGAAATAGAAAAAAACTGAGACATCCTTTTCAAAATACATAGTATATGAAAGAAATTCAAAACGTACATTTGGGTAACTCATTTTTACACCTTATAAATTAATGACATTCCTCGTGGCAATGTATGGACACAACATTGACCAGACTGCAGTAACACCTGAGAATGCCCCTTCCTTTAGATAAAGAGATAATTCAGTAAAACAGCATTTAGAAACAAGTGCATGCCATTCAGATATACAGTAGAGGGTGTCAAAACATTTCCAGTGGACCCTCAAATGACTAAATGGAAGTAGAAGAATGAGTTACCTCATTATCCCAGAAAGATTTATAGAACTCTTGCTCTCTCTCTCGCTATACACACACACACACACACACACACACACACACACACACACACACACACACACACACACACACACACACACACACACACACACACACACACACACACACACACACACACATATATATATATTTATATGCACATACACACACACACACACACACATATGTGTGTGTGTGTGTGTGTGTGTGTGTGTGTGTGTGTGTGTGTGTGTGTATATATATATATATATATATATATATATATATATATATAGATGGACAGATAGATATCATTCATGCCACAGTGTGGACATGTGATTAAATGATTAAACCAGTTGCCCGCCACATCAGAAAGATAACACCAGCACTGGTCAGTTTGTACTTGGAGTAAATAATCCAAAACACAAGCCAGGTCATTGGGATCTGCAGATGGCTTTATTGTTATCCACTTAGAGGTTTCATCTCTCATTGAGTTGCCTTGAGTTTTGGATCCCACAGTAGGTTTCCTTCACATTTATTTGCCTGCTGTTTTGATCCACTGAGTTGCCTTGTGTTTTGAGTTTTTTTTTTAAGTTGGGCATAATTGGATTATCCTGGGAGAATCTTAGCTAATGTGTAAGGTGAGGAGATTGAAAACTACAGATAACACCCTGTACATGTAAATGTTTAGCGGGGAAG